>NW_010335136.1:0-6645 GCF_000700745.2 Antrostomus carolinensis
CCCCGACATTCTGTGATTCTGTGTGATTCTCCCCTCTCTCAACTCTTCATCAGGTTTACTGAGCTAAAACTGTTTCCAGCATTTGGTCACATTCCTTTATCTCCAGAATACCTTTGAGTTAGTGTTTGCATCTTCTTAGCCTGAAATTCTTAAAAACCAAGTTATGAAATTGTAGAAATCCTTCCTAAAAAGTCAGTTCTCATTCTTTTTCTCTTCCCCTCCCTCAGATGAAAAAACGAGGCTTAACTCCCACCGAGGCCACTTACACAGCCCTGTTCAATGCCTGTGCCCAATCGCCGTGGAAAGACTCCGGCCTGCAGAGTGCCCTCAAGTTACGTCAGCAGCTGAAGAGCAAAAATGAAGAGCTGAACCTGATCACCTACCATGCACTGCTGAAGGTCTGCGCCCTGTGCTCCGATCTCAGGATGTGCTTTGATGTCCTGAAGGTAAAGATGTCACTTTTCTCCTATTAAGTGTAGTCTGCTCTGGTTAAAGCTCCTGGAAGTTGCCATATTGCTTAGAGATTTCCATTTCATTTCCAGCAGTGGTGATTACAGATCATGTGTTTATATTTCATTGATCCTCAGTCTCATACAACAAAATCATCTTGGTCCACACCAAATGTTAAGTTGAAGTACATCAAAAGAGGCAGCTACAGCCTTGAACAGAAGTTGGCTTTAAAACTCTGGTCAGGGGTGTTTTGTGGGGTTCAGAGCTACTGTGTTTGTCTCCATCCTTCATTTTAAAGGCCAAGATACTGATACCTCGTTCCTTTTAAAGCTCTTACAGCAGCTTTTCTCAGAGAGGACAGTGTGGGAATAGCTAAAAGGATTGCTGTCTCTGCCCTCAAATCCCCTGTAGCTCCCATCAGGGAGAAACCAGGATCTATACAGGTGTTTTGAGGCTCTTCTCCTCCTGAAGCTATCGTTCTGCTTGCAGCACTGGGAGTTCACCCAGAATCACTAAGGTTGGAAAAGATCTCTCAGATCATCCAGTCCAACCATCAACTCATCACCACCATGCCCACTAAACCCTGGGCCCGAGTGCTGCATCTACATGTTTCTTGAACATCTCCAGGGATGGTGCCTCCACCACTTCCCTGGGCAGCCTGTCCCAAGGCTCTTTGGGAGAAGACATTTTCACCCTGTCCTTTGTTGCTGCCATGTCCCCAGAAGACAACAGCGGTATTTGAGCTTCACAGCCAGCAGCGACAGCTTGTTTGGGTAACTAACTGGGAAGTTTAATGCTGTCTCTGTTCTCTTAGGAAATTGTGCACAAGGGCCACGTTCTTACAGCCGAGACCTTCAGCTTCCTTCTCATGAGCTGCATAAAGGACAGCGAGAACGGCTTCCGATACGCCTTGCAGGTTTGTCTTTATATACTCCACGGGAGGGAAAAATGCTTCTGTTGTGCTGTAACTCGTCACCTGAACGCACAGAAGGCAGTGGGTGGCTCAGAGCTGATGAAATAGGAGGAGTTCAGCTTCTCCTAGGAGATGTTCTGGAAACTAGACTTCCATCAGGATGTCTCGTACAGGGATAAAGCGCCTGGATGATCTGGCAGGACTGTGGTACCTCAGGGTGGCTGTTCACTCTCCAGTGGCATCTCACCTTGTCGTGCTGTAAACTCACTTTTCTTTCCTGCAAGTACAGACTTGAACAGTGGGCACAGCAGATACACTCACACCCTGCTGGAAATGCTCCTGTTATTTAATATCACCTGTGTCTGGTGTCCATCTTCCCCTCTTCAGGTCTGGAAACAAATGACTAAACTAGGAATAAAGGCCGACAGCCACACGTACAATTTGATGCTGCGTGCTGCCAGGGACTGTGGAATAGGGGATCCGGTCGTGGCTTCTCAACTCCTGCTCAGACCCACCCATGAGAACCCATCTGAGCTAAGGCTTCCACCTGGGAGGCTGAAGGAAAAGGTGACAAGTCAGAGGAAGAAGGGATCAGAGAGTGCAGCTGCTGCCCAGTTGGATGTGGAAGCTATGGAGCAGCAGTTATTTCAGGATTGTTTGGTGCAGCCTGAAGCACCGCTCCAGGAACAAAATAAAACTGTGAATCAGGCTGAAACAAAACCAGCTGCTCTCACCAGCCTCAGCATCGCTCACAGCAGGACTGGAACCTTGGTGAGGAGAAGCCAGAAGGAGATGGAGCAGGAACAAGCATGTCTAAGCCAGAAATCACATTTCTGCAACCTACCCAACTTGCTGGATTCCAGGATGCCTGACGCAGCCATGGTTTCCTTGGGGACAGTGGCCACAGCATCCCACAGGCTGGCTTTGATGGGGGATGTGGAAGGTTTCCTGAATAAAATGAAAGAGGACAATGCAGAACCCAACATTAAAACATTTACGTTACTGGCTGAACTGGTGGAACCCCAAAGCCCCTCCGAGTCCTCTTTGCTGGCACTTGTAGATGAGCATAAAGTGCAAGTAGATGTGACCTTCTTTAACACTTTAATAAGGAAGAAAAGTAAAAAGGGAGACCTGGAAGGAGCAAAGGTGAGAAAAACTGAGAACCAACCCTGTCCTCATCTCCTTGTCTCAGGCCTCCAGCGTTATCTGTGTTATCTGAGACCAGTTTATCCACAGTAGAAACTGGGAATCTCACCCTGGTTTGCACAAACCAGCGCTCAGGTTAATTTCTGAGTAGTTGTGGATTCTGTTTGAGTGCTTCAGCTCTGTCTGCAAAGCTGCAGTGAGACTCTTTGGAAACTGATGTCAACACTTGTGTCTTGCAGAACGTGCTGCCAGCCCTGGTGAAGAGGGGACTATCACCCAACCTCCAGACGTTTTGTAACTTGGCCATCGCTTGCCAGCGAGAGAAGGACGGCCTGCAGTTACTCTCAGATTTGAAGGTAATCAGCTCTGCTGCTTGCAGTTTGAGCTGCAGGAAGAAGCAAACAGAAGCTTTAATGATTCTAAAAAGATCTGCTGAGGTTTCTGTGGTGAGTGCTGTTGTGTTCTCACTCCAAAAACACGCTGCAGCTCCAGAGCAGGCACCAGCTCAGTCCTATTCCTGTGCTGGGATAGGTGAGGGCTCATGGGAAGGGGGGTGGTGCTGGCACTACAGGAACTGCTACACAGGTTCAAAGAGCTACACAAAGAGCAAGAGCTTTACTCCTTGTGTAAGAAGTACCTGTGTATCTTCTCCTTCTCCAAGTCCTGAGCTCGTTGGCAGAGAAAGAGGGGAGGTTTAGATTAGATATTAGGAAGAAGTTTTTCACTGTGAGGGTGGTCAGACACTGGAACAGGTTGCCCAAGGAAGCTGTGGCTGCTCCTCCCTGGAAGTGTTCAAGGCCAGGTTGGATGAGGCTTTGAGCAACCTGGTCTAGTGGAAGGTGTCCCTGCTGATGGCAGGGGGGTTGGGACTGGATGAGCTTTAAGGTCCCTTCTAACCCAAACCATTTGATGATTCGATGAGAAACAAGTTTAACTGTAATGTTGGTTGTTTGCAGAGGTCTGTCTGAGTTTAACTGTAGTGTTGGTTGTTTGCAGAGGTCTGGTGTGACTCCCAACAAGTACATCTACAGCACCCTCATTGCTGCAGCTGTGAGGCAGCTGGATTACAGGTACCTTACGGAGATCCTGCGGGACATGAGGAATAACCAGGTGCCTCCCAATGAAGTCATCATACGCCAGCTGGAGTTTGCAGCACAGTACCCTCCAAAATTTGACAGGGTAAGTAGCAGTGACTGGTCAGAGCATGAAGGCAGCACAAAGGACACCAACAAGGGAGGAGAAAGTAGATTTGTGCCCAAGTCTTCTTTGGGTTTGTCTGATTGCGCTGACAGTTACTTGTTCTTTAGTAGCAGCTTGTTGCTCTTGCATGCTGGCACTGAAGTGAGCTCTCTTCTCATAAAAAACCTTGTTTTGTTGGATTTCTATTTGCAGTACAAGTCAAAGAACCCATACCTGGAGAAAATTGATGGTTTCCGTGGCTACTACTATCGGTGGTTAAAAGTAATGGCAGGAGAGGAGACCCCCCATCCCTGGGAAAAATACAGACCAGCGAAGCGTGGGGTGGATGACAATAAGGAAGAGGCTGCGCAGGAGCAGCCAGGACAGAAGTAGCTGTGAGCAGGACACCAAAGTCCTGCACCTTCCTTGTGCTGGAAGAACTTGGAACTTACTCCTTTGAACTGTCTTGTAGTAAAGCTGCTTGGTATTTCCATGAACCCAAGTTCTTGTGGTAACTGCATAATAAAAGTATTTTAAGGAGAAGCAAATACATTTTCAGTTAATTTTCTTAAAACTGCAGAGGATTAGAGAGATTGTAGTTGTACAAACCCTGTGCTGAACAAGGGAGAAGCAAATTCAGATTGAACAGTGGTTTAGCTCAGTGCTAGAGTTGTGTTTGTTCCCTGTAAGTCTCTGCAGCCTGCTGCCTTTCTTAGATCTACACACTAATTCCAGGTTACAGAGAGATCCAGTGAAATTCAGCTTCCTTCTACACAAGATCAGAGGAGAGCTTAAATCAGACTGGAGTTTTGAGAACTGGATTATTTCCTTTCCACACAGCTTTTTAAATTCAGTTAGTTGAGAAAGAAGGATAAGAGCTAGTTAAAAAACAACCCAAATTTAGAATACCTGACAGTAAACAGAGCAACCTTCAAACCAACCAACCCAAACACATCCAGTAGGAGAAGAGGGGCACAGGAATGTTTTGCCAGAAGATTGCACCACTCTCAGAAGAGGAGGTCAGACTTTATTGTAAAATAAATGGCTACATCAAACCTACTCCAAAACAACCACCATTGTATAAATGATCCAGGTGAGTATGTTGCTGGTTTAACTGCGATACAGAAGCATCCAAATCACACAGAAGGTGGCTGTAACTGCACTGGATAGTCCATTGCGTAGGATGATACCCCTCAGAGTTCAGAAAGTGTTCTGATGGCTGAAGGCTTCACCCCGAACAGCCTCTGCATCCGCAGTGAGTGCATTCAATGATTCTCCCCTGGAAAAGAAACACGAGGGGGGAATTCCATCTGAGCAGCCAGCCAGCAGGCTCAGGCCTCCAGGCTGAGAACACATCAGGGTGGGAAGGGTTTCTACCATCTCGTTTGCTGTTGTTTCTCATACTTAAATGATTTTAAACAACCACATGCCCAAGCTAACAGGAACTTGAGAACTAGAGAGCAACTCCACCAACAAAAATAGAGAATAAAACTAGAGGAAATTACCCAAGGGAACAGCACTACCCCCTCTGCTGCCTCTGATCTGGGAGGAGTTGGAGCAGCTATGCAGAGGAACAAGCTGAAAACCCTTACCACTTCCAGCTTGCTTTTGGGGACCCTGCAGATGCAGTTGGTTCCGAAGTTGGTGTCCCTTGTCTGGATACACCGCAGGCAGCAAAGGTTCTCGTAACCCTGTTTCTTCCACTTTGCAATCAGGTTTTTGTCAGCGTACCCTTCCTTGATGCAGTATTCATAGAGCTCTGTAGAGGAGCAGACACCATCACAAGTAGCTCCCAGGAAGTGTTAGGAGATTCACCCTCAGGAATTACTAGCTGTAGTAACCAGCAGTTAAAGCCAGGCAGCTGCCAGCCTTCCCTCCATCTTCCCCCTCCCCAGAAACCAGATCCTTCCCCCCAACACCCCAGTTCAGGTGTGTCCACAGGCAGACACCTGACTCTGCTCAGGGTAAAGCATTTTGTGTTCCTCACCTCTGCTGATGGCTTTTCTTTTATAGAAGAGATCAAAGATGTAACGTGTTTTCTGGTGATGAATTCGGAAGATAGGCCAAAGGGATTCCACTTTCCTCTTCCCCTCGTGAGGCTCAGTCTCCGCTGGGAGGGAACACAAACACCAGCTTTCAGCTGACCAACTCACTTTGCAATAAACCATTCCAAGAATGTTCATAACTTTAATAAACTACAGAGATATGGCTGAGCGTGATGGGAGAAGATTCAAACAAAAAGGACCTGACCTCAAACAGCTCCTTTGGGAAATGAAAATAGAAAAAGCAAGACAGGGGGGATGACGTGACCCACACTGGGGTGGCAGGTGACTTCATGGCTGCCCCAGCTCGTCAGACCAGAGCAACAGCACGGACGAGAACTGCCAGTCCCTCCACACACATGAGTGAGCTTCAGCCAGGGCTTGGCTCTGGAGTGCCCCAAACTGGACACCAACCTCTGTGTGCTGTGACCTGGGCACACCCAGGGAAAAGCAACCAGTACTGGCCCAGTCTGTCTCCAGTATCACTGTGGGGCAGGGATATTAAAAAGTCAACCTATTTGCAGGGGAAGCAGTGAAGGATCAGCTTGTTTGAGGGACACATCCCTGCCAGCACCCAGCTCTGCTTCTTACCTTCTCTCATCTTCTGATCCAGCTCATCCAGCGTTGGCTCAATCAGCTCCCAGCCATCCGGGGGAGGCTTCCTGCTCCTCTTCACTTTGGGCATGGCCTCGGAAAGCTGAGGGCAGAGGGTTTGCGTTCACTCAAACGTGCGGGGGCTTCGGGCTGCTGAGAACCTCTGGAGAACGGGAAACAGCCGTTAGTGTCGCTGCTCCCGAGATTTCCGGGCTCCTTCGCTGCTTTCCGTTGCGATAATAAAAAGGAGCTTGGTGGAGCCGGTGAAGGAGTCACAGCCCGGCCCGTGCGGCCCGTGGGGCGAGCGCCGCTCCCGCCTCC
>NW_010335137.1:0-7664 GCF_000700745.2 Antrostomus carolinensis
CTCCTCACGTGTGCTTAGCCGTGGAACTGGCCGTTGCCGCTGCTGTGCTCCTCGCTGTTAAAATGTTTGTTAAAACATTAAAAGCAATTCAGAAGAGACCTGAACTTCACAGCACTGCAGGCAGGCATGAATGCTACTCCTGCCTGCCTCCCCTGCTCCCAGCTACCACCAGTCCCTCACCCCACAGGAAATGTTTGATCCTCCCTTCCCATCTCCCTGCTGGGGGCTGGCTCCCTGTCACCCTCCACACTGACCCTCTTCTCTTTGGGACTAGCAATGAGCTACATCCTCCAGTAGCAGATGCTGCAGACATGGGTTGTGGCACCCAACTGGACCTTTCAAGGGTCTGTGGAGATCACGCTACCTGTGGGAATCAAGAGGAAAGGGAGACAAAAAGCCAGGGAAGACCCTGAAGAGCTGGATGTGAACCTGCTAATTTGGCGTTGGGGGTTGAGCAGTGACTGGCAATGCTCCTGGGAGTGCATTCACCCCCCTCTCAGAAGGAGTAGCAGCAAGAATTGCTCTCCAGTTTCAGTGAAGGAAGAGAAGACAACTGCTAGTCCTGCATGGTCCACCAGCTCACTCTGTAGTCACCAGCCCTTGATCACTCCTATCAATAAAAAGCTATCTGCAGTCCCCGCACTTTTATTGTGTTTTGGTTTTAGCTCTGCATAGTTGTCTCCGTACAATGTTGAATTGATCCACACATTTTAGACAACTCGAAGTTCTGAAAATCAAATCTGTAATGGGGTGCCTCAGTTGTGATTTCAACTTCACAGGCAAGACCAAATGCTGTTACAGGTGTGGGTGCATCCCCACTGACATGACTGCACCCACTGGTGTGTGTGACAATGTCAAATATACATTTTTATGGCATCACATATGACTTACAAAAGCCCTGTTTTCAGTGACAAAAGGCCAGGCAGTGATTACCCCGTGGTGCCAAGAGCCCATAGCCCCAGGCGAGATCTTCCAACCAGCAAGCACCATGGGAAGAGCAGAAAGGAAGGATTCCCCAAGCAGCCTTGAGTTCAGAGAGCTGCTTCCCTTCCATGAGATGTAAGGGCAGAGGAGGCAGCTGCTGTGATTATCATTTGTTGTTCTGAGCCCATCAGCTGTGATGGGGAAACGGGGACTTTTCCAAGTGCAAAAATGAGGACTCCGCCATGGCCATTGCTGCAGGCTGAGTGCTCAGGCTGGGCAACCCAGAAAAGCATGAAGTTGTGATTGCTCTTTCTGAGAGGATTAATGATTTAATGGACAGTGCTTCTGTTCCTGATGTTAAGCAGGAGGGGGCTAGATCCTCAGCTACAGTAAATTGTCATGACTTTATTGGAGTCAATAGCAAATTGCAGAGACTCGTGATGTCAATAACTAAAGTCCCCAGGGCTCAGCTTCAGCTCGTAGAAATGGTCATAGCTTCATTGAAATCCACTGATATCCAGCTCACCCCGAGGTTCTGCTATTGATTATGCTGGGTGTAGAACAAGACCTAAATTGAATTTTGTGGTGGTCCAGGAACAGGATACATTATTTCAAAGTGTCCATCACTACTGCAATTAATTGGTGCTCGTCCTGGGCAAGGCTGTCTCTTTCAATCCTTAAAATGTCACTCACTAATCTATGATTTGCCCTGCAGATGTGAAAATCTGAACTGACATAATATATGTAAAGCAGACGAGGTTTGACTATTTCAGGTTTCATTTAGGTGTGTAGCCTATGTTTGCCTCAGGTAACACCGAGGTACTACTTAATGATGATAACATTATTAAAATGCCTAATTTAAATACATTTTTTCTCTAAACCATCCAGCTGGGTGTAGTTTCTAAGAATAAATGCAAAGTACTCACAGCAGGCTTCAGCTCAAGCAGAATCTCAGGGACGGCTTCCAAATGTAATCACTCATTGTCGTAGTAGAAAGTTGAGGTAACTTTTTAAAATGAGCTAGGAGTCCAGGTGTTACCCATGATCCTCACTGCTTGTATTACAGAATCAAGGATCACAGAATGGTTGGTGTTGGAAGGGACCTCTGGAGGTCATCTGGTCCAATCCGCCTGCTCAACCAGGGCCACCTAGAGCCAGTTGCCCAGGACTGTGGGTAATATCTCCAGGGATGAGAGAATATCTTCAGGGATGAAGACTCCTCAACCTCCCTGGGCAACCTGTGCCAGTGCTCTGTCACCCTCACAGAGACGTGTTTCCCGATGTTCAGATGGAAACTCTTTTATTTCAGTTTGTATCCACTGCCTCTTCTCCTGTCACAGGGCACCACAGAAAAGAGTTTGTCTCCATCCTCTTTGCACTCTCCCTCCAGGTATTTCTATACATTGATAAGATGCCCCCTAAGCCTTCTCTTCTGCAGGCTGAACAGTCATCATAGAATCATAGAATCATAGAATGGTTTGGATTGGAAGGGACCTTAAAGATCATCTAGTTCCAATCCCCCTGCCGTCAGCAGGGACACCTTCCACTAGATCAGGTTGTTCAAAGTCCCAGATGTCTCAGCCTTTCCTCATAAGAGAGATGCTCTAGTCCGTTAATCATCTTAGTGGCCGTTCACTGGACTCTTTCCACTATGCCCATTTCTGTCTCATACTGGGGAGCCCAGAACTGGACACAGTGCCCCAGGTATGGCCTCAGCAGTGCTCAGTAGAGGGAAAGGATCACCTCCCTCAACCTGCTGGCAACAATTCTCCTAATGCAGCCCAGGATACCTTTGGCCTTCTTTGTCACAAAGATGCATTGCTGGACCTTGTCAGGTCCTCACTAGTTATGTCCACCCATCTATCTTGCCCCAAAGCTATCTGATGTGTTATTACTGAGAAAGCCTGCTTGAGAAGCAGCCATCACTGAGCAAGGTGATGTGCAACTCCCACTGTGGGATCCTGCTGGACTCCTGGCAAAGCTCAAGGTTGGCACTGACCAGTGGCACGTGCAGGAACATGGGGCAGCGACCCAAGGTCTGAGCCACACTGAGCCCTGGGTGGACACAGGATTTTGACCCTGGTGTCTTGTAGGCAGAGTCTTGTCTAAGACACCTTGTAGCTGCTCCTGACTTTCTGAGATGCAGCCTGGTCAGAGCGGCCATCCCCCCTCTAGCTTTATCGGTGTTGTTGTGAGTAGCTGTCCTGTCTGCATGGGACAGGCCATGACATTTAAACATGGTTGACATGCAGTCTCCAGCCTCTGCAGCTCAGGTTAAACCCAGGTGTCTTTCAAGTTAACAGCTTGTCCTGCATTGCCTGCGCCTCCTCCGGCATTTCCCCTTGAGAACGAATCCTGAGGCTCCAGTGAAGGTTTGCTCTGTTTTCACTACGTTGAGTCAGGGCTGTGGGCCTCTTTCTTCACAAAGTATGAGCTCTAATGGTGCTTTAATGGCCCTTTCTAGTTAGTGTATGGCCATGCAGAAGGGCTTTTGTGTTCCCATGGGCACACAGCTAAACCTCCAGTAGTTTTGCTTGCATGCTTCTTCCCCATCACACTGAAGGAGAGTGGCCAGATTAAGAAGCCTGGTCCTTTAGCCTGCAGGCTGGCCTTATGCTTAATATCTCTTTCCTATAAAAGCCCCAATTTGTAAGAAACTCAAATACACCTTGGGAAAGCACCAACTATAATATGTGCAAATGACTTATGATGGAAAAAGGAAGACATTATTAGGAAGAAATTCTTTCCTGTGAGGGTGGTGAGACACTGGAAAAGGTTTCCCAGAGAAGCTGTGGATGCTCCCTCCCTGGAAGTGTTCAAGGCCAGGCTGGATGAGGCTTTGAGCAACCTGGTCTAGTGGAAGGTGTCCCTGCTGATGGCAGGGGGGTTGGAACTAGATGATCTTTAAGGTCCTTTCCAACCCAAACCATTCTATGATTCTATGATTCTATAAGGAGCAGAAACTTGCAAGATGGAATGTTTTTATCTTACGCAGTTCAGGCCACCTCCAAAATACAGCATTGTAACCAGAGGAGTATCACAGCCATGCAGGAGTTGAGAGAGCTGGAAGTCTGTCTTTTAAAAATGAGCAAACCCACTGTTTTGAAGCAGAAGCAAGCCAGCTAGATATGCAGTGTGAGCATGTATTATGATGAGCCTGGGTTATTAGCAGTCACTGGTTTGGAAGCCCTCGGTGAATAAATTTGCTGTTTCAGGATAAAAAAGAGAGCACAGTATCTGCTTCATCAGTAGCCACTGCAGAAGCAAATGGTGAAATAACAGGAACAATCCATGAAGAACAGTACTGAGATATGCTGTTTTACTCAAGTTTCTCTGAAAAAATGGGCAAGAGAACTACAGTGCTGAAATAGGGGAAGAAACCAATCCCATGGTGAAAGAGTCCATGTGCTGTGAATAATTGTGAGGGAATGAGATCAGCTAAATGTGCCACACTTAAAGATACGGCTGTACAGAACTCCAGAGAGCAGGTCACCATTAATCACGTCAATCAGTTAGTCAGTATTGATCCAAGATGGAGAGGGTTCATGAGCAGCAGAACTAAGGGACCTTTTTTCAGTGGATCTGTGCCCTGTGCACTAATGCTCGTTCTCCCCCTTGTCCTCTGTATTATCTCCACAGCAGCATCCTCACATCTGCCCCACATCCAGCACTCTAGCCAAATACTCGCCTTTCCCACCCATGCTTCCCATGCTTTTATGCTCCAGCCCCGCAGTATACCAAAGCGTTTACCACTTCCTTCTGGCTAATCACAGCATTTCCAGTTCCCCTCTTGTTTTCCACCTACTTCTTGTGGGCTCTCAATTGAGCGCTGCAAGCATCCTGGATGTGTTTGTTGCCAGACCTGGTAAGTGAGGGCTGGAGCCAGTCTTGCCTTTCTCTCTGGAAGGGTACAGATGCAGCATCTCTCTCCTCTGTTAAATCACCCTTTGGCATAGAACTTGCAGGAAGACAGCATCTTTGCTATTTCTGTGCTTTTGACAAATCTGATAGAAATAAGGTTCAGGAATTGCTGGTGCAGGGGGAACAACTGACGCATAACCAGAAGACAGGTTGCTAAGGAAATCAGGAATGACCAGAACACCAGGTGCCTGAGGTTGTGACTTGTAAGAATGCCGATAGCAGAAATACCTGCATGATGAAGAAACAGATGAAGAACAACCATAGAAATACCCTGGAGGCTTTGAGGAACTCAAATCTAAACAGGGACGTCACAGAAATTCTAAGAAGAGTTTGAGGTTTTGACTGAGTGTTGTATGAGAGTTACGAAAGATGTTGGTATCTACAAGATACAAACAACATGGGGAAGATGACACATTAAGCAGCTGACGATTAACATGCATCATGACACATTGTTTGCATTTAAAATCCAACTCATTCTCTGGTAGAGGGATATGATATTGCTGAAAGTGGGTACAAAAAGCTGATAGGATGAAGCAAAAGGTATTTCTTTTGTGGCTTGCTGGTCACAATGGGACAGAGTAAAAGTCCTAACAGTATGTGAGCATTTTACAAAAGTGGCAGTGAAGGGAAGATAGCAAGTGGAAGTGAGTCCGATAAAGAACAAAAATGAGAGCTTTTAGTTCTAAAGAACTGAATTGCAGAAAGGCAGAGGAACACTTTAATGAGCTCCTTAACAGAGAGTTGGGTAAAGGTGAACAGTAAGTGGCCGTTTTCCAGACAGCTGAGCTGTTTTCAGCAGCAATTTTGAAAAAAAGACATGAAAGATGCTCAGGACCAACAAGGTAGCAGGGCACAGAGCGTTCCTGATGAATTACTGAAAAATGGGTGGTGGAGATAAGCTATTTACAAGTTATTTTTATTGGCTTGGAGGTTTGAAACAGTAATGGAAGGGTTGACCGTGACCTAAATTGCATGGCTGGTTTGGAGAAAGGAGGAAAACGAGAGTGTGAGAAAGTCAGAAAGTGCTCTTCAAGGCCTGTGAAATCTGACTGTGACAGCCAGGAGAGGCAGACCCCCTGAGCCAGGGAGACAGTCAGGCTTTCCTGAACACAGGACTCAAGACAGGTTTTGCTGCTGATGGCTCTGGAGGCCTTTCAGGCAGTGCCCTGATCTGAATGCAAAGCTCTCTGGGTTCAGGCTGGACAGACACAGGGATGGATGAGCCCTGCACTCTCCATGCTGACTGCTGAGGCTGTGTTTTTAATATATCTTCTTGTGTCCGTTTCTCAATGGCCTGTGAGTTTTTTCTCTGTCTCTCAACTCTTGTCACTCAGCCTCAAACACTACCCAGACAAATCCATGCTGTCCAGAAGAGTCGAATTCCTGAGCAGCCTCCCCTATATGAAACATATGTTTACTGCGTCTTAAAGATCCCTTAAATGGAAGAGCAGCATAGAAACCTACCATAGCTCATGAGATCTAACCCAGTCCTAAATCAGTATTTGTGGAACTACTGCTTTTTATTTTTTTTCCATGCTGTAATTTCAGCCAAATGCACCTACCACAGGCCATATGGTGCAGATTCTGCATCCAATGCCACCAGCAACGGCGTTACTTCTCACAGTTTTATTGCAACTACATACAATGCTGATGAGCTCAAAAGTTTTCTGAATAGGACTCCCAAGTACTTGGCAGTGTATTGCATGACAGTGCTATTTGCAGCTTGGCATTTCTCCCTGATTTATTGTTTCACATTAGTCATCAACATTAAAGCCCATCTCTCCTTTATTGGCTTTGGGTCAGAGACTGATGCCCTGATTCACTTTGAGAAGCACCCAACTCTGCAAATATTCCCACTGACGTTCAAGGATCTCCAGTGCAGTTTGCAGAGCAGGTAGTTATGAAACTGTCATTTGCTCGTACATGAAATATAACCATGTAAAAAAAATTCTGGTATGTAATTTTCACAGTCACCTTTCACAGCAGAGCTGTATTGCACACAGACTAGCTCCCATCCTGCTTATTAAATCCGACTGTTGTCTTAACCTGCAAATTTTGGTAACTAATATTTCATATTCCAACCCAGTCATTTAAAAATACAAGACATTACAGGTAATTAATGTCTTAAAATAAAATGCTTGCTGGTTTGCTCATGTCCTAGCCTCCTCTCATAAGCTGTTTTTAAGCCAGTTGTCTATCTAACTAGATGCTTTACTGCATTATCGTACCACAGCCAATAGTTAATTAATCTTTAACTTTTCTCTTTATGAAATGCTTTTTAAAAATCTTGGCACAAAATATCCTCTCTATTTTCCCTCACTATCATCCCACTAACAGCTTTGAAACATTACAGCGAATTAGTTATGCAAGACCTCATCATTTCACATCATCTGTCTCATCATTGTCAATAAGGCACTGAAGCACTGATTTACCAAGACCTGTCTCAAACAGATTACAGCATCCTTCAGAAATAACAGCATTTTCTTCCTAATACATGTTTCTGTTGGGTTTTTCTCTATATATATGTGACTGCATTTTTCTTTCGGGAATATTGTCTCACTCTGACAGGTTCTGTTCAAGTATTTTTGAACTCTGCAAATTCTATGCTGACTCGCCTTTAATTGCCTGTGATGTCTTTTACCTTTTTGCTGGGCTGGCTGGCAAGTTCCACCAGCTCTGCATTCCCAAGGTAGAGAAAAACCAACAGATTTCTGCAGCTTCTGTAATCATTCCCCTCAGCAGAGTTGCTGAAAGGCTGAGGAACACCAGCCTTCATCCCGGCAGCATATAATTCACACAGAATCACAGAATGTTAGGGA
>NW_010335138.1:0-1713 GCF_000700745.2 Antrostomus carolinensis
CAGCAGGGCAGGAATCCCAAGCATGTTCAGTATGCCCCAGAGTCTATCCCAGGCCTATGTTATCTCAATACAGATGTTTTACTTGTCAAGCACATAAGACTAAACAATGATTAGTAGTGTGATGTATGTATTTTTCCACACCCAGCTGCAAGTCGCTTGAAAGTATTTACAGTCCTCCTCATCAATCTTCTGTTATATTCCCACATGCAGGGTCCTGCACCTGGGTCAGGAAAATCGCCAGTATCAATACAGGTGAGGAGATGATGTGCTGGAAAGCAGCCCTGCGGAAAAGAAGTAGTGGAAGAAAAGCCGGACATGAGCCACCAGTGTGCATCTGCAGCCCAGAAGGCCAACCGCGACCTGGGCTGCATCAAAAGAAGTGTAGCCAGCAGCACCTCAAGAGAGGTGATTCTGCCCCTCTATTCTGCTCTGGTGAGATCTCACCTGGAATACTGCATCCACTTTTGGAGCCCTCAACACAAGAAGGATGTGTACCTGTTGGAGCGTGTCCAGAGGAGGGCCACAAAAATGAGCAAAGGGCTGGAGCACCTCTCCTCTGAGGACAGGCTGAGAGAGTTGGGGTTGTTCAACCTGGAGAAGGCTCTGGGGAGACCTTGTAGCAACCTTCCAGTGCCTGAAAGGTGCCTATAAGAAAGCTGGGGAAGAACTGTTCACAAGGGCATGTAGCAATAGGACGAGGGGTAATGGTTTTAAACTAGAAAAGGGTAGATTTAGGTTGGATATTAGGAAAAAGTTCTTCAATATGAGGGTAGTAGATCATTGGAGCAGGTTGCCCAGAGAGGTAGTGGAGGCCCCATCCCTGGAGATATTAAAGGTCAGGCTTGATGGGGCTCTGAGCAACCTGCTCTGGTAAAGATGTCCCTGCTTACTGCAGAGGGGTTGTACTAGATGACCTTTGAGGGTCCCTTCCAACCTAAACCATTCTATGATTCAATTATTCTATGAATTGTTAAAATAATTTTTAATACTTCTAATAAGTATAAGGGAGTAATTAGCATCTGTAGAAATGATGGTTTTTTACATTTTGTGGCTTCAGACTAGGAAGCTGAAATAATCATTTGACTTAAAAAACCTGATAGACTGCATAGGCTGCAAAACTTCTAAGTGATAGAAGTGATAGCCTGAACACATTTTTTTTATTCTAGTGGAAATCTCATTCAGATTTAATGGTCATTATGGTCTTTGCTTGTGCTCAGGAGATACATTATAGTGTTACACAGAGACAGCACTGGAGGAGTTGTTCACACAAAGAGCATGGGATAAACTTCATAGCACAGAGGCCAATAAAAATAATCCACATAGAACTGATTGCTTGTAAAACAAATGTAAGCTGTGATAGCAAAGCCAATGCAGTCAGCTGTTCAGGCTGATGTTACAGTATATTATGCTGACGCATTACTAATACAAAGAAAAAAACACATGAAAACCATTTACTAAAATTTTACTACATTAATGCTCTATAATCCAGCCATGCATTTCCACATGGAGCACACCATCAATTGCATTTTTAGATGGGCTCATTTCATAAAGGTGAGGTTTCTTACTTTTCACCTACACATTCAGAAAATCAATAACACTGTTGGGAAAAAGGTGTGCCCTTACCTTTCTCATGTCAGAAGTACTGTGAATTACAGCAGAAGCTCCTGTTGTCTCCTGAGACACAAGATTCCTGCAGTGGAAGAGGTGGCTTCC
>NW_010335138.1:1742-3044 GCF_000700745.2 Antrostomus carolinensis
TTGCCTCCAAGTAAGTCAGCATGAGTTCTGCAGTAAAAACGTTTAGTTTGCATAGTTAGTGAACAGTCAACGGGGCGCAAGGAATTCTGTTTGTCAAGGTAAGCTTTCAATTTGGCACTGAAATATAGAATGAGGACTAAAAAAAAAAAAGAAAAAGAGTGGGGAAGGCTGCATCTTAAAATTCACTTTCTGCACTATAACTTCCTTTATTTCTTGCCCCCCAACTAGACCAGAGGTTATGTCTGCAATGGCCTGTAAACTGTTGTTTTCTGCCAGAGGCTTAAAGACTCCCTGGGATTTGCGCTTCTGCACAGTATGCTCATAAGCTCTCCTTGCAGTCAGCTGCTGTACACTCATCACTTCTGACACTGGTGAAATTCATTTAGATCCTGGGGCTGGGGTTAAGATCCTAGTTTCTGATCTGGTTTTTTGTTTGGGTTTTTTTTTAAATACATATAGGCTATGTTTTCTCCCCAGAACCCTGCTGTATCTACAGCAATGTGCATATGTTAGCGTAAAAGCAAAGACTGTCCAATAATAAGGCTTACCTCTATACTGGAATGAATATTTCAAATACCATTGAGAAGGCAAAAAGTTACCTCTTTGGAACTTAGGTATACAACCTTTCTCTCATATTTTCATTTTCCTAAGGGAAGGTATGTTGCATAAGATTTGTTGATGTCTTTGTTGATATATTTGTTGATATTCTTAAAACCAAAGTCATTATATATTCAAACTTAGCTAATTTTCTTGTTTGGTCTCTGAAGATTTTATAGCAGAGTTGACAGCTTGAAAGGTATACCTGTGATGCTAATTCTATAGTAAAAAGTAAAATTAATTTTATGTCCTGGGTTTGGTTAGGAGAGAGTTAATTGTTCTCAGGGAACTGGGAGGGGGGCACCTGGGGCAGCTGGCCTAAGTGGGCCAGGGCAAGTATTCCATACCATGTCATGCCCAGTATTTAAACAGGGAAGTTCAAGGAAGAGGGGGCTGCTAGGTACTGTGGTTTGTGAGCTAGTCAGGTGGTGAGCTGTTTGGTTCCATGTATCACTTGTTACACTGTGTATTCTTTCACTAACACTGTTGCTGTTGTTGTTGTTTGGTGTTGTTTCTCCCTTACTATTCCAGTAAACTGCTGGAGTCTCAGCCCCTGAGCCCTGTTCATTTATATTTTCTCCTCCCCGTACCACCGGAGGGTGGGGGGTGGGGCACACAGGGACCCTTCCTGGTTAAACCACATCAGCTTTTGGCACCCAACATGGGGAAAAAGAGTTGAGATAACAGCAGACCTGACCAGAGCAT
>NW_010335139.1:0-964 GCF_000700745.2 Antrostomus carolinensis
ATAGAGTCGCTTTTGGGGGGCAGACAGGCCAGTTCTCGGCACGTTTGAGCTGCCGCGGGGTGTTTTTTGTGCTGTCTGCGTTCTTAATTGTTTAATTATGGATTTTAGTTTTGGGGTTTTAATTTATGTTTTGTTTCATGTGTATTTTTCGTTTTATTTGCCGTTTTTTTAATGTTGTACCGATTTGGGTGGGGTTTTTTATTTTGTACTTTGATGGGCTGGGGTTTTTTTTATCCTTCATTGTTTTGTTTCTTTTTTGTTGTTGTTGAAGTTTTTAATTTTAATTATTTTTGTCCTTGGGCTTAATGAGCACGTGCAAAAACCCCGGCCTGACCTCTGCCCAAATATTGGTGACAAACATCCTGCTTTTGGCATGGATGGAGAAAGAGAGCTAAAGGGCGTGGGGCTACGGGACAGAGAACAATGGAATTAAAACACAGAGAGCGGCAGCCAGACAGAGAGAGAGAGAGAGAAAGCGAGGGGAAAATCCAGACAGGCTATGGGGGTGCAGAGGGAGGAATCAGAAACAGGGGACAGAGAGCCAGACAGAGAGAGATGGGGATGACAGGGAACAGGAAGAAGAGGGAGGGATTAATAAATAAGGTCAGGCAGCTGGACAGAGAGGGACACAGAAACACAAAAATAGTAGCAAGGTACAGGGCAGAGACAGGAAGAATTAAAAAGTGAGGGTAGCGAGACAGATGTAGAGATGGAAAAAAGCAAAAAGTAATGGTCTATGCAGCTGAGAGGGAAGAAATGAAAAACAGGGACAGAAAGCAAAAAAAAGTGCAGTAGAAAAAGAGAGGGACGGGGAGCTGGGAAAGGAGAGGGGGAATAAAACAGAATTGCAACACTCCACAGGGCCAAGAAGAAAGAAACCGAATAACAGGGACAGGGAGCCGGATAAAAACTGCCAGAGAAAGAAAAAATACTGGGACAGGGAGCCGGACAAAAAGGGCCAGAG
>NW_010335140.1:0-241 GCF_000700745.2 Antrostomus carolinensis
CCACTCTTTGGGCCTGGCAGCCCAGCCAGTTCTTAACCCAGCAGAGAGTATGATTGTCCAGGCCATTGGCAGCCAGTTCCTCCAGGAGAATGCTGTGGGAAATGGTGTCAAAGGCTCTTCTGAAGTCGACGTACACCACATCCACAGCCTTTCCCTCGTCCACTAAGCGGGTCACCTTGTGCGGAGTAATTACTGGAGGTAACTAAAAATCAGAAAATGGCTGTGTCCACACACTAAGGGA
>NW_010335141.1:0-11178 GCF_000700745.2 Antrostomus carolinensis
CCAACCAAAAAAAACCCAAAACCCTCCCAAACTTACAAGCTAGGGAAAAATTAAAATAACAAAAGCTCCCAATACTTCACTTTTCCTTCATAAACTAAAAAGAGCAAGAGAATTATTGCTACAGCAATATTGGCACCTCCTCGTTCTCTCTATATTGTTAAAACAAAAACAAGAACAAGAGCAAAGACACTGATAATGGCAATGCTCATGTGAGAAGTGAACATATGGCAGGGGGGGTATGTGGCATGTCTCAGTTTTTTTTTGCCTCCTTTTGTATTTAAAACAAGAGAATGAGATAACCAGTTCTTCCCAGTGATATTACACCAACATATTGCTATCCTCCCACTCCCCAAAAAGACAGTATTTAAACTGCTGCTGTACACAAGTGTACGGTGAAAAGGAGAGGATAAAATGATCAAACCTGTTAAGTTATTCTAATATTTGTAGTCTTTTGCTTGTGAGACCAGCAGTTCATGAGAAAAGGAATTGTACTGATGATATGCAGAAGGGCAGCAGCAAAGAAGCAAATGCCTGAGATCCCCTGTTACCCTTTTCCACTTTGTTTTCATGTGAGATGAGTTTACAGCATTCCTCAGCTTCTCTATGGGCTCGAGGAACTGATGTAATAGAGATTCTTTGACACAGAGTTTATCATCTTGGTTTTGTTGGTCAGTATAACTAAGTTTTGGGTCACCCTTAAGTGCTTATATGACTGAAAAGGGGTGACAGAGCACTGGAATAAGCTGCCCAGGGAGGTTGTGGAGTCTCCATGTCTGGAGATGTTCAAACCCACCTGGACACTTTCCTGTGCAAACTGCTATATGGAGCATGCTTTGGCAGGGGGGTTGGACTGGATGATCTCCTGAGGTCCCTTCCAACCCCACCATTCTCTGATTCTGTGAAAAACTATAGACAATTCTCTTGCCCAGCATACCTGATTTAGCCATGTCTAAAACCAAACACAACCATCGGTGCTGCTAGCAATTATGCTTAAATTTAGGCAAGTTTGACTGTCTTCCTGAGTTGAGTCCAAAGATGTAGTGTTGGCAAGAGAAATCCTAGTCGGAGGTCTTACAGAAACAACTCCTAGGATCCTTCTAAGAACATCACATCTCAAAATATCCTCTTCAAATCAGTTTTGTGGAATTATTCTAGTTCACAGAGATAATTTCATAAGTGGATTTTTTTAGTGATACCATATATTTATATACATAAATAAAAGCTTATTTTAAATTCAATGAGTCTTGTCTATGAAAGATCATGACTATCCGTTGGAAAATGGTTAGTAAATTCAGTTTTTCATCTGTGCATTCCAGTTGAATTGAAATATAAGGAAATACAAACTCATTACAGTAGCAGTTGCAGGAGCCCTTACTATACTGCAAATGAGGATGCTTGGAAGTGTTGGTCGTGATATTGTTTCTAAATTTTTAACCTTTATCTCTCTAGTTTATGAGATGTTTCAATAAACTGAGGATTTCTTTTTTGGAAAAGTTGATGTGAGTGAATCCAGTTATACTGATGACCATCATCAAGTCAAATGAGATGTCACATACAACCTCAAGGGCAACCTGAGCTCTAATGAGGGAAAAAAAATAGAATAAAATTAATTTAATTTATTTAATAGAATTTTTAATATAGGATATACATATTTTAAATATCTGGAACTGTTTGGCTATATAGATAAATATTTGAAAAATAGTCTAGCAGATTAGACACATTAGGGCAATATTCTGGCTTTGTTTGCATGCTTGGTAGTAGAACTCTATGCTGTAAAATAAGTTGAATTTATCCTAACTGAGTAGTGATCCTTCGTCTGTGCGAACTCACAGTCAGTGTTCAGGATTTCCTTTGGGCTGCTGCTATGAGGCCCATAACACGTTAGTAACAAGCAGTTCTACCAGTGTAGCAGCATCAAGGAGTTCTTATGACCAGAGAAGTCTTCTGGAGTTGTTTAATTTTTTGGTATAAATGTAGCTTATACATCTCTATGTGATTAGCATGTCCTTATGTCAAATTGAACAATGACAAGTTTACCTGAGGTTGTGCTATCTTAAGAACTAAAGCAGAATGGCAATGTTCTAGAAAGCATCTATGAACATATAATCATAGAAACAAAGAATCATATAATAATTTAGGTTGAAAGAGACCTTTCAGATCATTGAGTGTAACTGATAACTAACACTGCCAAGTCCACCACTAAACCACACCCCTAAGCACCACATCTACATGTCTTTTAAATACCATCAGGGGTGGCGACTCCACCACTTCCCTGGGTAGCCTGTGACAATGTTTGACAGCCTTTTCAGTGAAGAACTTTTTCCTAATATCCAATTCAAATGTACCCTGGTGCGACTTGAAGACATTTCCTCTCATCCTATCACTTGTTACTTGGGAGAAGAGATTGACACCCATCTCACTACACCCTCCTTTCAGGGAGTTGTAAGGAGAGAGAAGGTCTCCCCTCAGCCTCCTTTTCTCCAGGCTCAACAACCCCAGTTCCCTCAGCTGTGAACTCAGCACACTTGTGCTCCAGACTCTTCCCCAGCTCCGTTGCCCTTCTCTGGACACACTCCAGCATCTCCATGTCCTTCTTGGAGTGAGGGGCCCAAAACTGAACCCAGCACTCCAGCTGCGTCCTCACCAGTGCCGAGCACAGGGAGACAATCACTGACCTGGTCCTGCTGGCCACACTAGTGCTGATCCAGGCCAGGATGTTGTTGGCCTTCTTGGCCATCTGGGCACACTGCTGGCTCACGTTCAGCCAGTTGTCGACCAAAATCTATAGATAAGCATTTAGGCCTGATCTTAAAGTAACATAATTATGAACCAGTAAATATCTCTGGTACTAGTCCCTGAAGTAAAAGAATCATCCGTGTGCCAATCCTAGTAATTTTTTATTTCAATCCATGATCAGAGAACTCATTTCAAGAACAGATTTTGACAAAATGTATTTTCAGACCGAGCATGGTTGACAATGTTTTCTTCTTCCTGCAGTTTCTACTTAAATGTTTATTTGCAGTGACTTTCTTTTTGATATGTCTTTTTCCTACTTGTACATGTTCTTTGACACGGCATTGGTGTGATCTTTGCTTTACTGCTGCTGTTCAAGACCATTATTTTCTCCTGCATAGGCACTGGTCCATCTTTTCTTTTAAATATACTTTCTTCAGAAGAAATAAGCTTAACAGGATTTTAGAGCCCTCAGCAAAGCAAACACTCACCAGCTACCAGGATGATGACTTTTCTGCTTATTTCTGAACGTTTCTGCATTTTCCTGGCTCATACAAATCGTCAGTGAGGTTCAAGCCATATATTTTATTTTTTCATTGCTTTTCAGTATTGAATATGTCCAAGATTAAAAAAAAATATAAAAAAATCTGACCATAACAGTTCACAGTGGGAAATTGTTTTACTACTGTTACCATTTGTGTAGTATTTTTGATCTTATGATTTTGTTTTCTTCATGGGTAGAAGAAAAATCACCAACCACGTGGATGTCGATTCCTTGTATAGTCTAACAACTTGGAAAATTCTAATATTTGAATATATGGAAAAAATAGAATTACTACTTTTCTAACCCACTAGGAAAAATGCACTGTTTTTATTCCATAATTTCATTATAAGCCAATCAGTTTTACATACAGTTATAACTTCCTCATTAAGAAACTAAAATTATTTTCCTATGCCTTTTCTAACCTCACCTAGAAGCTGTGGAAGAGGGAATGGCTCATCCAAAATGAGACAGCGTAAGATGTCAGGTTAAGCAGGATGCAGTTAGCAAACAGTAGTGATCAAATACTTGCACCCTTCCCAATCAATCAAATCCATAAATAAGTAATACAAATAATAAAAGTTACACTAAATAGATATCCATTCCACAAAATGCTTTGAGTCCTGAATCATAATTTCTGAGCTAGCTACTAACTAGCTATATTTTTATACCACTGGTTAACTGATTTACTCCTTACTTTCCCAGTTTATTCCTGTCCTTTACCTACAAGATAGTAATTTTTTTCTCAGTGAACCTGACTATTGTCTCTCCCTCACCCCTCTTATTGCTTTTTCCTCACTGTGATCAGTGCAACTCAGTGACAGGTCTTTAGCACACATGAGCAGTGGAGATGCCTTTCACAGCAAAGGACTGGCACTGATAACATGAAAAAAATACCCTCATCTTAAATGGTCAAGATCGCTGTAGCCTTTTTACCATGACCCTGAAGTTTTTTCTTTATCTCATTAGTTCCACCCTGGATAATGGATTCTATGTGACTAACTATCATAGAAAACAGCTCCATTAAATACATATTTTACATGTGTTTCTTTCATTTGTTAAAATTACTATTCAGTGAACTGTTGCTTTTAATCTGAAAACGCACACACATAAAGAGAAGGTCATGACCAGCTTTGTTTTAAGTCAAAGGAAATCATTAGAGAAGAAGCCTTTCTAAAGATAATCAATCACTTGATGAATCAAGAACAAATTAGAAGGATGAAGTGGAGTCCTGAAATATAGAAAGAACTGTTGTGAGCATCTTCGGCAAGTTTGGAAAATGCTGTGAGACTGTAGGTAGTTCAGGTATCACCAGTACACAAGGTATGAAGTGCAAGATTCCCCATTCCAGCTTCCAGCAGGAACCTCGCCCCCTCCCAGCAGCCTCAGGGGCCAGTTGCCCCAGAAGCCACTCCTCTCTTCCAGTCATGTGGTCAGTTGTGATTGGCTGGCAGGAGCAGCCATCATTACCAGTTTACCCAGAAGTACATCAGGGTCTCTCCTACATACTCAAGGGACACAGTTTTGTTTTGTCCACCATTTTGTGGAAGAGCGCTGCCATTTTGTTGAACATGATGCTGCTCTGTGATTGGCTGATGGCTACTTCTTGACATCATCATACCCATGTATTCTCATGCAGCCCTGAGAGTGGCTGCCCACTTTCTTGGGACCAGGAAGGGCTAAGATATTAAAAAAAAAAACAAAAAACATTTATATACAAGCTGAACATAAAAAGATTTTTATATGTATACAGATTTTATTTATACACATAGATTTAGATAGATATGTGCATATATACATAGATACACATATGTGCATATACACATAGATTTAGATATGTGCATATACAGAAATATACATATATAAAGGAGTGTAGCAGTATGCAACAATATATAATATTCAAAAAATATTAAATATAAATATTACATTTAACTCCATGATATACATTATTTTATGTATACATAGAAATGCTATTTTATAAAAATAAAAGCACATATATAAAATGGATAAAATATTATTTAATAGAAACTAATGGAATAACTAAACTTTGAATGTGAACAGAAAGTAATTAAAAAAAAGTAACAGTGTAGGTCAGGATCCCCCACTTTAACAGACTGCAGAATAAAACAAAATGGTGTGCCCCTGGATTACAAGCAGAGGTGAATGATCATGCACTGGTGGAGTTCACAGTCCTGATATGGGTCAGGCAAAGAGTAAAATCAGGAATCTGAATTTTAGGAAAGTGAACTTCCAGCTCTTCAAGGAGTTAGTCAATAGGACACCCTGTGAAACTGTTCCCGGGACAAGGAAGCAGAACAGAGCTGGCAGATCTTTAAGGACAGTTTCCATATATCACAAGAGGTCTCCATCCCCGGGTGTAAGAAATCAGGAAAGGCAAGGATGAGTCGAGACCTGCTAGTCACACTAATGGACAAGAAGGAAATGCACAGGCAGTGGAAGGAGGGACATATATCCTATGATTCCAAGTGATTTGATTCAGATAGATTATGAATATTATTTTGTGAGAGATGGGAAGTGAAATCTAGGAGTATTCCTGGTTTTGTTAGGGTTTGTTTTTTTTTTTTTCCTTTTATTGTCAAAGGAAAATCCTATTCTATTTTCATTTGTATTCCCTTCCTGCTTCTTATTTTATCTTTTTAGTGTAAAGATCTTAGGTTATAGACAATTTAAAACTTCCACAGTGCTTGGTACAACACTGGTCTGGTCTAGCAGCATATTCTAGAAGCACGTTTCTAGACGATATAGAATAAATCATAGATATCTAAAACAAAATAAAAATGCAATAGAAATAAAGTAATAAATTTCTGTCCAACCAGCTTTTCTAAAGCTGCAAACCTTCCCACTGGGACACATCTTCAGGATCTAAAAAAAAATGTTATTGCTTACAGTGGTGTGGAATCCTTTTCCTGACAATGTGTGTTCAGCATTCATTTAAGAAGTAAGCCAAACTACATCATAAATTTTTCAAGGAGACAATGGAAACATGGACCTTATGATCATTGACTCTTTCTGAAGACTGATCCTGTAGACCTGTGTTTGTCACTTCAGCTGCACAGTCATCTTTCAGTTTTTCATGGCTGGCTGAAGGGTTAGAGTGCCAATGGAAATATCACCTTGAAATAGCATATGTCAGAAATATTGTACAAGGAACTGTGAGCTGCTTCAACAGACCTTGTAAAATATTGCTCCTTCCTATACTGAAACATAAGGGTGAGAGTATTTCTTATTTGCCTTTTAAGTCAGTTGGCACTTTGTCTGAACTGGAACTATAGGCTTAGGCTGTGAGGGAATTTCAGTATCTGTCAGGGCATGGGAAGATTTTCTTTAAAGGCAGTGGGCTACTTGCATTGGCTTTTACTAAACAATAAATAAATTGGTTATTTTAAAGTTCCTTGCATAGTATAAAAGCATTGAATCACTCCTGTAGCTGTTCCACTGAAAAATACTTAATTCTGGTTGTCTGTTGAATTTATCTAAAGAAAGGTTATTAATTTTCTTTTCAGATATGCTTTGCTCAAAGAACATTCTCCAGTGCTTTTCTGGCTTGAGCTACTCTTAAAGGTTTTGCCAGCATAAATATGTCAAAGAAGAGTGTAAAAATCATTCCTCTGTCAAGTACATCTTCGCTAGAAAATAAGTGTGGGTAAAGAAAGTGACTGAAAAAAGAATGAAATTTTAGTAGTTAACCAATTATATGTGGGGAACCAGTATGAGCTATGCTGACAAGTACATCCCTTTGATGATCAGGTTTGTTGGTATGGCAGTTAACAATCACTCGCTAGTAAAAGTAAGGTATTGTTTCTACATTTAAGTGTCCTAACGAGTTGCTTGCATGTTATTTCGGGGGGTTTTTTGGCTTCATTTGTTTTAATAAATTCAACTTGATATTTGTTTTTCTTTTCAATGTGAAGAGAGAGGATTGTGTTTATGAGAGAAAACAGACATTTGTGAAGGATGCTCTTGGATTTCCCGGCCAGTTTCCTATACTTTATCTGGTATTAGCTGTAGATTTGGTTTGGTACACTTTGGCTGCCTGGAAAAATGAGGTATGGATTTCCAGCAGTCTTCCCTGGGTCTGAAGCACCTTGCCAAGCACCCGTTGAATCAGTTATGATGCAGACAATACTCAGATAAAAATAAGCAATATAACATCAGAGGCTATATTCAAGTTCAAATACAAGCACTGGAGCCAATGGGAAGTGTGTGTACTCCATGAGACCAGGATGACTTGCTGACTCAGGGACTGAGACACCTGAAATGGAAAAAAAGTGTTCCTTCACAGAAGTTGTATGAAGCTGAACTACAGGTGTGCTGGTGTTGAGATCACAGAATCACAGAATCATAGTGGTTGGAAAAGACCTTTAAGATCACTGAGTCCAATCATAAACCCAACACTACCAATTCTACCTCTAAACTATGTCCCTGAGCACCTTGTCTTCCCATCTGTTAAATCCCATCAGGGAAGGTGACTCCACCACCTCCCTGGGCAGCCTGTTCCAATGATTGACCACCCTCTCAGTGAAGAAGTTTTTCCTCAGATCCAATCTAAACCTCCCCTGGAACAACCTGAGGCCATTTCCTCTCATTCTATCTCTTGATACTTGGGAGAAGAGGCTGACACCCACCTCTCTCCACCCTCCTTTCAGAGAGTAGGAGAAACTGAGAAGGTGTCCCCTCAGCCTCCTTTTCTCCAGGATAAACAACCTCAGCTCTCTCAGCTGCTCCTCATAGAACTTGTGCTCCAAACCCTTCCCCAGCTCCGTTGCTCTTCTCTGGACACACTCCAGCACCTCCATGTCTTTCCTGTAGTGAGAGGCCCAAAGCTGAACACAGCACTTGAGGTGTGGCCTCAGCAGTGCCAAGTACAGGAGGAGGATCATTTCCCTAGATGTGGTAAGGTGTTGAGATACTGTGGCAGAGTCCACACACAAATTCCTGAATGAAGGAGACTAAATTTAGGCAGCAGGGTGAGGCATCAATGATGTTGAAACTAGTGATTAAAGTACATACGTCCAGCATCCAAAAGGAGAAATGGTCTCTATTGATGGAAGCTGGAAATGGCTCCTATTGCAGCCATCGTGGATTATTGGATCTCTTTTTTCTTAAAAGGAGACTAATAAAGTCAGAGACTTTCTAGAGTGTTAGTATCTTAGTTTATATGTGTTCTGTTCGATGAAAATTTCATTGAATTTTGTTTACAATGAGAGATCAATATTTGCCTGGTACTGCATTAGAAAATGCACTTGTCCATACATATTAAGTAAAGTGCTATCACTGTTGAATGCTCCAGGCAAGCAAATATTCCATATCTTTTTTCCTGTAAGATAAATTTGATTTAAAGTTTGTTCAGTATGGATTTGGTAAAGATCCTGATTTTGAGAA
Organism: Antrostomus carolinensis; assembly: GCF_000700745.2. Classification (NCBI taxonomy): domain Eukaryota; kingdom Metazoa; phylum Chordata; class Aves; order Caprimulgiformes; family Caprimulgidae; genus Antrostomus; species Antrostomus carolinensis. Next base: position 8,678 of record NW_010335141.1, read on the forward strand.
AAATACAAACTGGTGGTACAGTAAGAGAAATTGAGAAACAGAAATTTAAGTACTATAAAGCCAGGTAACTTCAAGTTCCTCTTTTGCATATGAAGTATGAAATCAGGAATGGAACTCAAATGCTTAATGACAAAAACTTCCTGGCATTTTAAACATCTTTCTTTGTGGACCATTTTGAATAAAGTCTGTATTATCTTTTTTAAAAAATATTAAATATTGTAACAGCAACCAAAAGTATTATTACTATAAAAAATAATCATTACTCAGACAACAAAGGTATTAGATAGAAGTTGTGTGATAAATGGAAAAGCAGGAGAATCTAAAGCAAGTGAAAAGCTTAGTTCCCTGACAAAAACCAAGCACTATGCCAAACCTGTAAGTGTCTGAACCTTCAAGGAGAAGCTAGAACCTCTTGCAACTTTTCTATTATTTGGACAGTGTTAGGACAAGTGATGTCCACTCATCTTTAATGTACCCAACAAGACTCAAGTGCTAGCCTTGAGCATAAGAATGGCTAATTTCTGGATTCTCATTTGTCTTAACATCAACAGCTTCCTCCTTGCCAACAAGCTGGAAAGTTTGATCTGTAGGTCTTCTCACTTCTTTGCTGTAACCTGGTCACACAGTGATTTAAATTAAAATGATAGGGCACCTGTTCAGTCCACAAGGCAATCAATTCCACACTCCTATAGCACAAACCTTTCCCAGGAGGCATAACTGAATGAGAAAAATGTAGGAATTTGCAAAGTTTTAATTTATTAACTACTGCATCTATTGTTCCTCTCAATACCCAAGATCAGCTAATGAACATATGACAGTAAAAGACAATATTTGTGTGCAATATGACCAGAGGAGGCCACAAAATTGGTGAAGGGTTTAGAGGTAAAGCTGTATGAGGAGAGGCTGAAGTCACTTGGTGTGTTCAGCCTGGAGAAGAGGAGACTGAGAGGAGATCTCCTGGGGGTCTAGAACTTCCTCCCAAGGGGAAGAGGAGGGGCAGGCCCTGATCTCTTCTCTCTGGCCACCAACGAATGCCAGGAGCAGAGGACATGGCAGGAAGATGTGGCAGGGGAGGGTGAGGTTGGCCATGAGGAAAAGGTTCTTGAGGCAGAGGGTGGTGGAGCACTGGAACAGGCTCCCCAGGGAGGTGCTCATGGCACCAAGCCTGACAAGATTCCAGCAGCATTTGGCCAAGGCCCTCAGGGACATGGTCTGAATGTTGGGATTGTCCTGTGCAGGGATAGGAGTTGGACTTGATGATCCTTGTGGGTCCCTTCCAACTCCAACATCCTATGATTCTACAATTCAACCTCTGAGTTCTAGGAAGCCTCAGTGTGTTCATACATAATTTTGCAAAGACTTTGTAGATTCCTAAATGTCACCATAATGCTATGGTGTAAGCATTAGCAAAGGAAATTTTTGTTTTGCTTGTTCATTTAGAATTTTATTTGAACACATTTATAGTAATTCTGTCAAAAAAAGCTGAAGAAAACAAAACAAAATAAAATATTCTGTTACCTACTATGCGACATCCATAATGCTTTCTATATCCTTAACAGTGTTCTAAAATAGGGTGTGGAGTTTCCATAAAATGCTGTCTTCTTTATTTACATACTTTACCTTGAGTTACTCATAAATCATACAACATTAATTATAAAGGGAAAGACAATTTTTCAAACTATTTCAAAAAAACACGGAAGTATTCATGAATTTAACCTCCATTCACATTATGTGTATTTCAACCTGAAAATCCCATGCTCAGGGAAAACCTCAAATATATGGTATGTATCTGATCATCTGTATCTTTAGATTCCGAGTCTTTACAGTGAGCTCTGGTTATTCCATATACATTTGATATTACTTTGAAAAATCACTACCCCAAGTGAGATATTTATACCAGTGAATGGAATTATAATTTCTTTGTTTTTCTGAAGAGACTATTTTGGTTTCTTTAGAAAGAAAAGAACGAAACAAAATGTTTCAAGCACTAATTAACTGAGGCAGAAAAGTTACCTGGGAGGCAGGAGATTGTCTCAGGTGAAAGAAGAGTATTTTGAATTATTTTTTAGTTGTTTATGAGGAGAGATTTTTAAGCTAGAAACATGAGAATACATTCCATCTTCTTTTCTTTACTGTTAGTTTCACCATTTCTAAATGTAATGAGAGTTTCTGCATATGTTATTGGGGAATTTTAATTGTATGCCTTGAGGCTAATTAAACACACATTTGTGTTTAAATAGAAAAACCCTCAAAAAACATAAAAAATAAAATTGCATTTAACAGATTGTGAAGGGAAGGACTGAAGATGTTAAACAGGACTGGACCCAGTATTGCCCCCTGGAGTACAGTGCTGGTTAGTGGCCTCAGATTAGACTTCATGGCACTCATCAACACAAAAGCTGGTTGGCTTTCAGTGCAAATTTCTTCATACGTACGAGCTTTGTTGGAGATGTGTTGGGTTTGCCTAGATTGCCTCTGCCAATCCATATTTGTGAGGGGAA
>NW_010335142.1:0-8454 GCF_000700745.2 Antrostomus carolinensis
CAAGTTTTCTCATTTTTACCCTTCTGATTCTTTCTCCCATCCCACCAGGTGAGAATGGGTGAATGGGTGTGTGGTGTTTAGTTGCTGGCTGGGGTTAAACCATAATAAATAAGTATAATAATTCTTACTTCCATTTTTGGGTTTTCTGTAATATCACAAAATCTCAGAATGGTTGAGGTTGGAAGGGACCTCTCTCACCCTGCTGGCAACACTCTTCCTAATACATCCCAGGATAACTTTGGCCTTCCTGATCATAAGAGCACACTGCTGGCTCATGTTTAACTTGTTGTCCACCAGGACTCCCAGGTCCTTCTCTGCAGGGCTGCTTTCTAGGAGGACAGCCCCCAACCTGTACTGGTGCCTGGGGTTATTCCTTCCCATATGCAGGACCCTGCACTTTCCCTTGTTGTACCTCATGAGGTTCCTCTCTGCCCATCTCTCCAGCCTCTCGAGGTCCCTCTGAATGGCAGCGCAGCTATCTGGCATATCTGGCATTCCTCCCAGTTTAGTATCATCAGCAAATTTGCTGAGGAGGCAAGTCATTGATGAATAGGTTGAACAACACTGGACCCAGTATTGACCCCTGGGGGACACCACTAGATATAGGCCTCCAACTTGATTCCACACCACCAATGACAACTCTTTCTTTGCTGATAGCATTCAAACGTGAAGGAAGGGCTGTCCAATCACCAAGTCCACACTTCTCGAGTTTGCCAATGAGGATCTAACGGGAGACAGTATCAAAAGCCTTGCTCAAGTCTAAGTATACAACATCTACTGCCCTCCCCTCATCTATCCAGCCACTTGTCCTTTCATAGAAGGCCATCAGGTTAGGTAAGCATGACATCCCTTTGGTGGATCCATGCTGACTACCCCTGATGACCTTCTTGTCTTTCACATGCTTAGAGATGGCCTCCAAGATGAGCTGTTCCATTACCTTTCCAGAGACTGAGGAAAGACTGACTGGCTTGTATTTCCCTGGGTCCTCCTTCTAACCCTTCGTGGAGACTCTCCTTCTTGAGGATACTCTGAAAACTCTTTGGTGATAGTAGTAAACACAGCTAACATATATTCTCTTCCTTCAGTAGTATTTGTATTAGGCACTGTGATTCAATAAGAGGAAGAAATCCGATATAAATGAGTGATGCTTTTTTAAAAAAAAGAAGTTCAATAAAAGATGTCTGAAAGGGAACAAATACAGAAGCCTTTTCTGCTTGTGATTACCCCAGAATTACCTGCTGATTTTCCTAGGAACACAACTAGCAAGACTGATCTGTACCTACCCTCGTAGCAGAAATGCAGAGCACAGTTAAAAGTCCATACCTGGTTTTGTGTCTGATAATATCCCATATTCCCATTGGTACTAAAAGGATAAGTAACAATTAGTCACCTAACATGAAATAATAATTTTTTATGATGGCATTGTGACTCATCAGTAACCTACCTTTGATCTCTTTTCAGGAAAAAAAGTCTATAAAAAATCTGTGGCCAGGAAACACATGCTGAGGTTATTGGGGTTTCTTATCCCTACTTACATTTTGCGGTCCTAATCACCAGTTTAGATTTTATGGCATAGAGATCACAAGTGCTACATGAATTGATATCTCTTTCTTGCTACAGACTATTTCCTGTTCTCAGTTGCTATAACAGGGATCATGAGATTACATTAACTTGCTTAGAGGGTGTCCAAAGTATCTCCAGCATGACTGCATTACATATTTTAATGTTATCCAGAGGGTTGTCATTGGTTATTTTTTCTCTAACCTGAAAGTGTTTTTGTTTAAGTTGTTACAGGGATCTGTGTATGACAACCCCCTTGTTCAAGTCTATAAAGCTTCCAGAAGAGAGGTTACTTTGAAACAAGAGCATTAATGACAATTGGTAGTACAGAGCAGAAAAAAATGTATCAGGGATGACATAAATACAGATGGGGACAGATTAGATGATTTCTTAAATCCTCTTCCTTCATGCCTGTTCTTTAATGATTACACATCTTTGTCTCCATCAAGTATCAGTGGAGCAATGAAATAATAAATCTTATATAAAATTCTTGGAAAAGAAAGGGACAGTTGGACCACATAAGACTGATTAAATACATTTGTTTTCCTACAAATTTATCCTCTTTTTGTTTTGCAGGACTAAAATCTAACAGATTTTTTGTGAAGGAGAAACAGAGGGAAAACGCCAGAGAGATTAGTGTTGTAAAAATCTTGCCCTGAAAAGACCATAGTGTATATATTTTTTTTTCAATCTATTATGAAGGAGTCAATGTTTCTGAAGGGATTCTTCCAAATGTTAAGAAAAAACTAAAATACTTCTTAAAAAAAAAGTTTGCATTCATTTCACATTGAATTTATTTTCATCCTCAAAAAAATGTGTGTCAAATAAACATATGTGTAAATGATTTGCTCTTCTTCAGTGTAGACCATAAATATTGTTTTCCCTAGTCTGATCTGAAGTGCTAAAATGCCCTGTTGCACACTGTGAAGGAGAATATATTGTGAATTTCATGATGACTAGGCTGTATTTATCCTGATATTCAGGCACACAAAGGACAGCAAATAGGATCCAGAAGCTGCTTGCTAACAGGAAGAATTAAAGTTCTGAATGTCAAGTACAGTTCATATTTTTGTATATGTACAAATGATTCTCTCTTGTTTCACACATTAGTAATTTTGTCTTTGTTTGTCTTTGACTCTTTTGCATTTGCCATTGCTTCCATTTACTCACTTATGAGAAAAAGTAAAGATCTGTTTCCTCCCATCTTATCTTCATAATTAGCTGGACACAGATACCTTTGATGACTTTTAAATTTTCTACTGAATCACCCACAAAAAGACTTATTTTTTGCCACTTTTAATGACTTGCCATTATTTATCTTTGCTGACAGAGATATCTCCACCATCTTTTTGACTTTAAAGGTATTATTTTTCATTTCAAAATGTCCAAATTTTCAAACTATGCACTGATGTTGCATATCTTACTAGTAAAAATTGTTTCTTTCTTTACTTTTTTTGTTTGTTTGTTTTCATTTTTGAAATCAGTTTCTCTCAGTCCTTCCCTTTCTCTCATGGCTTCAGAGGCTGCTGTTAACCTCACACAAACAATTTTAGTCAGAGATTATTTTCTGAGCCATGATGTTGGAAGAAGGACAGATGGGATACTGATCAATCAAAAACACCAGTCTGTACCAATTCGTCTTCCTTGCTGGACAGTTGTCTTTCTATTCCTTGGATTACTCTTGAGGAATTCTTCCTGTATTAAATGTTTATCTTCCTCCCACTTATGAATACTTATTCTCCTTTGTGTTAAGACACTTCCACTTCTTTAAGCTTGGTGAGTGGATGACCTCAATCCATTGTACAGTATCTTGTTCTTCAAATGCCTTATGTTTGAGTCCCTGGTACTCTGGAGCCCTCCTAGTGAAGGAACAGCAAAGAAGTCTGCTGCTCCCATGAACCATAATCCCATGAATCATAATAAGTTTCATCAAGTATGTCCTACAAAGTCTGGTTTTGAAAGCTCACTCTAACCATAATGTGGGAAAGATTATTTAGTACAGCCCAGTTCTTCTGCCTGGAAAGTTGTTACCTGCTGCCTGCCCGCCTCTATCAGTTGTCAGCAGTCTCTTTCACAGAGGGTTACTTATGATTCTTCCTATGTTTTGCTCACTTTAGGTAATCAAAAGCTGAATAAATTCTGGACCAAAAAATTTTATTTATTTACAGACAGTCCATCTTTTAGTGTTATAAAACACCTTGGTAGGCAGCATGTAGAAAAAACAGACCTCTGCTTTCCATGCAATACTTGTGGTGTGGATAATTTGTTGAATTCAGTCACTTCCACTGTCAATCTGGCACACTTCATGATCAGTAAAATTCTGATTAAAACATTCCTTTTGCTGACAAACCTGGCACTGTCAGACTTCATTAAGTAATTAACTCAGATACTGAACACCAATCCGTAATGTTAGGCATAATTAACAGATCAGGCTATCTGTCAGAGGCAGGTAATTTTCCCTTACCCTTGGGTTGGAGAGTGGAGAAGCTTTCAAACCTTGCACATAATATGGCACATCTGTAATTTATACAGAGGAGAACCATTGTGTTGTTGTGTGATTGGGAATGCATATTGCATAGAAGTGCAGTGGAATTCCACAACTTTTATGCAAAGGGAATATGAAATATTAGTGCAATATATGGACAATTTTTTAGTCCATGAAGTTGAATCACATTAACCTTCTCCTACAGGAAAGTTATATCACACAAGAGAGTAACACAATCAAATCAAGATTTAATTGCAATAAATGCAGCCTTAGCCAGTCATGGAACTATCAAGAACAAACCAAACATCTTTGATTTACTGTGTATTTGGTGAGCCTGAATAACTCTTAAAATAGGAACTGTCCTGATGGTAGTTTGGTAAATGAAAGACATTTCGTTTTGACCACTGAATGGTAAGCAGAATAAAGCTGTTAGCAGTTGGACAGAAAATTGTTCACAGGTAAAGTTTTTTCTGTAACACAAGACATCAAGCATTATAAGGGTCCAGTTCTTTCTCAGAAGTCTAAATGAATTTCTGGACTATATACCAGAGTGAAGTTAACCAAATACCATCTTTGAACTTGAACCTGATTAGGGAGTAAATGAGGCCTTTCTGTGTAGGCTTGAATGAGAGGTGCTTCATAATCACTCTGCTAAACACAGTCCCAGAAAGAAGACTGATAGATCATTATTATTTTCTTGCAGCTGATTTTGAGGGAAGATTGAACTGCAGTCCTGTGAAAATATGCTTCTCTCTTGCACATGGCAAGGTAAAAAGCAGATGGTTTGTAAGCTCTGAAACACAGAATCTGTCCACTGCAGACACCTGACAGAAAACTGATCTCAGAGTGATTACTCAATAACATGTCAAAGTTAGTCATCTGCTATAGCTGGTATGTAATAAAAGCTGTAAAAACACAGAAACAAACTGTAAAATCCCGAAGACAAGAATGGTGTAATTTAAAGCTCCACTAGTCTCAAAACTGTGGAAATGTGGAAGATAACGAGAGAATGTTGAAACGACATTTCATTCTGTGCCTATAAGCTCTTGGGTCCTGTGAAAAGGATGACATTCTGAGTAATAACATTTTCTACAGTGTGAGCAGTGTACTGTACTTAATAGTTTTCAGTTCGTACAACCAGGAATAGCTGACCATAAATTGTAAGAAAAAGAAATGAATAGTTTAAATCAGAAGGATAGAATAGTTTACGACTGATCTGAAGCTACATTTGTATCCACTTTTATAACTGCTATACACTTCTGCAATTTTTTACAATTACAAGTTTGGAATTTGATTATGGAACAAAAACTACAGTGCAGGAGAAGCTACACAATTAATTATACACAGGCAATCTACAGTTTGACAAGCCAGTTAGAAAATAAATTCACCAGAGATAAAAAGGCTACTGATACCCTCATGAAAAACTGGAAAAGGTAATCTTTCAAGAGTGTACCTAACAACCTAACTTTCAGCTACCACAGCCTGTTGGCTTTCTTCCTGCCCAGGCATGATTTCCCAAAGTCCTCAATCATAATCCTAACAGAGTTTCACCTTTTCAACCAGAAAGGTTTAAAGGGAAGACTAAAGATTTAGTTCATTTGTGACTGTTGCTATCCTTCATTTCATTGTGGTATCTCTTTTTCTTATATAGAGATACTAAGGAAAAAACATTTCATTTTCCTACCCCCTTAATGTTTATCAATTCAAAAGAATTACATTATCAAGTTTTAGGACAAAAATATTTAATATTATTTATCTTAACTTTTTATCATAGAGTATTATCATAGTAATCATCACTTTGAATGTATTAGTAACATTTCTATCTTGCATAGCCCTTTATTGCACCTTGGAAGATTCAATTCTGTGCCTCCATCTGACTTTCCTTTCCAATTTAGTCTTAGTAGCCACAAATATAAAATGTATATTCTAACTACATTTTCCTTCTGCTACTGCCCCTGAAAAGGCAAGAACTAATTGGATATGTTATAAATGGCAGTGCAGATATATAATTTGTCATTCTAGAAGGAGAAGTATTTTACAGTTCATCCCAGGTGAATACCATCAATCAGTGTCAATATTCATCCTTACACTAGAGAGCAGAAACATACCTCATTCTTCTGTGTCTCTAATTAATTGTAAGCATGCCAAGAAATAGGATTTATCAAGATAGGTAAAGATATCTGGCAAAAATATGTTTGTGAAGACTTCATTTTCACCAAAACCCCCCCAAATAATGGGATAAATTCCCATGTATCAAGAATTTCCCATTCCTTACCCCAGTCAGGCTAGGAAGCATTTTTTACCTGTTAGCAACAAACTAATTCTGGAATCAGAAATGTTATAGAACAGTCAAAGATCTAGAGGGGAAGGAGGGAGTTATTTGCTAGGTTGCCTCTCTCTGAGGGTTAATTCTGGTCAAATAAAAGTTTAGTAAGATTATATAGATCTCTGATTTTGACCCTCCGTGTCTGTGCCTGTTGATTAGGAATTAATTTTCTCTGAATCACACTGAATTATGTCTCACTACATCCATTTTCTAACTCCCAAAAAGAGAACAAAATTTCAGTGAGGTTACTAAAATGGACCTCAAAAAGAAGCAGTAATACAGAAAATCTGTGTGATATATCATCAGAATAATAATATTTTCCATGGAGGTGGCAGCCCCAAACTTATTTCTATCATGTGTGTATCCACAAAAGACTATAAAGATCTAAAATTAGAATAAGCTTCCTTCGGTAGTTTCAAGGTTGCTATAAATTAGAGATAAATAAACAGTAACTAAAGATTTCTGTACTTTGTTGATGGGTAGGATGTAGTAACAATGCAGATTAAAGAGAAGACACTCCATCCATTATTTCCTATTTTGGAGGCTGACGTCACTTGAATGGCTATTTCTTGCTAGATGGATATATGAAAAATATTTTTAAGTCCTCATTGTGCACATTAAATAAATGATCTATGTCAAAACAGTTTAATGGAATAATAAAAATAAGTAATTTTGTGAGAATATCAGATTTTAAAAGTACAAATCTACAAAAAATTAGGGTAAATTTGGGGAAACACTTTCTGAATCTAAGTGAGAACTTAGATTTACTGAGATTTACTAATTTTCCAAGCTCCTAATCCTGAAGCTATCAGGGCAGAGAATACTAGAAGACTTCAAAAAAATGGAAAGAAAGAATCTTAAAATGCAAAAGAACAGTAATGAAAGAATTCAAAAACTCCCATAAAACTCTAGTCCTCAGCGTATATAATCTATCTATTAAAAAACTTTCTTCTATTCCCAGTGTAATTCCCTCACATAACTAAGAATATCCATAGTCTTATTGACAAGGATTTCCCATAGGTTTAAATAAAGAAAAAAATAATCTCTTTTATGTCTGGGTTTCTGTTATAGGCAGGAACCTTGGTTATGACTGAAGTGTGACATCAGGTGTAGAGTGAAGGTCTGCAGTCACAGAGGTGAACATAAAAAAATTAAAAATTTATCTGATAACATATTTAAAAATAATAAAATGAAACTCATTTTTAATATCATATACAATGAAACTGTAGAATGCACAGCCATGGGATGTTATGGAGCCCAAAGATCTGAATAAGTCAAAAAGATGCTAGATAAAATCACAAGGGATAGAGCTGGTGATGGTTCTAAATTCAGTCCCTTGTTCAGAAGTGTTTAAATTGATTAACAGGAGCTGAAAGTGTATATATGGAAGAACCATTTGTATTATCTGCACATTTAATATATATTTTCTCTGACTTTCTGCCATAAGAAAGGAAAGGCCAATGGGCTAGAAAAACACTTGTTCTGATGCAGTACATCATTCTCATATGTTTATTTCCTGCAAAATAAGGAAGTATGTTTACTTTTCACCAATATTTATATTCTTTATGTCCTGTGTTCTCTAAGCTTTGACATTTTTATTTTATTTCTGCTTCATTACATTCACAAAGTTCTACTACAGAAGAAATTGAGAATTTTATTGTCCTAAATTTGCTGAAAAATCTTCCACTGAAAGACTGGTCTTTTAGAAGACTTTTAGGAAAATGAAGAATCTTACAACACATGACACAGAGTATACTATTAAAAACGAAGCAGCTTTTTTTAAATTTTCCCTATTGTTGGAATTCAGAAATTAAAGTTTTACAGATGAGAGAGAGCTGTCACTTTTCATAATGATGGCAAAATATCCACCAGTTGAAAGTAAGATAATTTTTCTTCAGGGAGGTTTTTTCTGATCATAACAAAAAACACTTAGTCTTTACCAAGTACCAATACATTAAAATTTTTGAACTATTACAAAAAACCCACAAGTTTCTTCTTGAAGTAAAAAGATTTACGTTGTCCAAAGTACAGAACTGCACGTAAAGTAATACAGAGATTTTATTTTATTTTATTTTATTTTATT
>NW_010335143.1:0-30250 GCF_000700745.2 Antrostomus carolinensis
CTACCATTCTGTGATTCTGTGATTCTGTTAAAAGTTCAATGATTCAGATACAGCCACAGTCACAGTAGTTCACTTTTGCATAAACCAGTACACCTTTGTGAGGTAATGAATAGACAGTTAAGATTGTAAGAAAGAATTACTTTCATTGTGTTACTGAGACAAGAAGCTTTTGATTTTCTTTTTCCTGGTGAAGAAGGTGCTTTATAAGTGTAAGGTTCATGTGGATACATTAGCTGGGAGCTGATATGTGACAGCTGTCTGCATCATGTGAGCTTCTGAGCATTTGCTCACTTACAAGGTGCCATTTTTTTTATTATTTGTAGAATCCATCAAGCTATTGATGTAGAATTTTTGCATACTCTTCTGATTGACATAATTAGCTCTGGGGAATTAAAAGTGAGAAATGAAAAAAAAAAAAGTTACTGCATAAATAACTGATAAAGTGTGATCAGTGTTGTCTGAAATTTTAAAGCAAAATTTCTGCAAGTATGTATTAAGAAGTTCCTCAGATACACTGCTGTAGACAGCTCTGACAAGAATTGGATGTGCATTTAGTTATTGCATGCTATTCAGTAAACAATTAAGCAATAATGTAGAATTATACTGAACTCCAGAAGTTAAAAATCCCATCATTCAGAACAATGCAAGACTGTAGCCTGGGTTCATCAAACCTTAACCCTTCAAACAAATTCTACGAATTATTCTACTAATGCAACTTACAAATGTTGCTAATTGTATGTTATTGATCTAATGCAGAATAGTTAGAAGGTATCAGTTGCAAAAATATTTTTAAGAGCTATGATTTGTTTTTCTTAAGACACCATTTGTTTTCTCATAAAGTGCAGAAACTTTGTATGTAAAACAAATTTGTGTGACTGTGATTGAATGGAATAATTTTGCATTTGAAGTTTTTATACTGAGTGGTGAACTGTTATTAGTTTGTTTTAACACTCATAAATTTCTGATGAGTAAGCTGGTATTTTAAAATTACTTTTTCTTTTAAATTCTTCCTTTTTTCAAGAGAGCTAAAGCATGTGAGAAGGCCATTACAATTGGACAAACAGTCATCACAAAACATAAGAATACACGATACTATAGTTGCAGAGTCATAGGAGTGACATCTCAACTTTTCTATGAAGTCATGTTTGATGATGGCTCTTTCAGTCTGGATACTTTTCCCGAAGACATTGTAGTAAGTACTTTCTCAGATACCTGTTATTTCTGGTTTGGTTTTGTTTGGTTTTTTTTGTTTGTTTGGGAGGCTGATTTTGGTTTTGTTTTTCAAAATGGAGAGTGGAAACCTCTCGAACTACTTAATTTGACCTTGAGGAGATAACACTGTTATATTCACTTAATGTTTGTTACTTTTGTTGCTAAGAATGATTATTTTCTAATGGGCTTCCAAACCTTGGTTGTTCTAATTAGTCTTTGCTATTTAACCAAATGAATCAAAAGTAATCTTACAAAGTCTTTTAATTAAATAAGAAATATTTATATAATAGAGGATATGAGAAAGGGAATTCCATATATCTTTATCTGTCTCTCAGAGATAACTTGTAAAAATTCCTTGCTGAACAGAAAAATACTGCTGTAATGGGAAGAACAGCTCTCAAGAATCTGTTCTAACAGCTTATTTACACCTTCTGATATTTAGTTTGTGAGATTACATTATTAATGATAAAAATCATCAGGGAGAAAGTACGTGTAGTTCATTGCATTTCCAAAAAGCAATTGAGATTTTGATTTGCCTTATGCACTTATATAAGCACAAGAAAGACATCGACCTGTTGGAGTGGGTCCAAAGGAGGGCCACAAAAATAAGGGATGGCTCTTATTCTCTCAAGGGATGGAACACTTCTCCTATGAAGACAGGCTGAGAGACTTGGGATTGTTCAGCCTGGAGAAGAGATGGCTCTGGGGAAACCTTAGAGCAGCCTTTCAATATTTAAAGGGGGCCCATAAGAAAGATGAGGACAAAATTTTTAGCAGGGCCTGTCATGATAGGACAAAGGGTAATGGTTTTTAACTAAAAGAGGATAGATTTAGATAAGATATAAGGAAGAAATGTTTTACAGTGAGGGTGGTGAAACACTGGAACTTGTTGCCCAGAGAGGCTGTAGAAGCCCCATCCCTGGAAACATTCAAGGTCTGATTGGACAGGGCTCTGACCAACCTGATCTAGTTGAAGATGTCCCTACTCATGGAAGGGACATTGGACTAGATGACCTTTAAAGGTCCCTTCCAATCCAAATCACTCTATGATTCTATAAACTACCATGTTTTTCAGAACTGTTAAGGACCACATTGTGTGCTTAGTTAGCACATACGAACAAAATTTGCAGACAGTTGGGGAAAGGTCTTGTTTCATTTGCAATGAATACATTGGTTGCTAACCTTTGTTGTGTTCATCAGGTGCTGCTTGACATTTTTCTCACAATATGACTAATCCTTGTTTACCTTCATGCTCCCCTGAGTCTTTTTTGTGTTGAACTGAGATTTTTGAAGTACCTTCTGCTAATAATCTCTAAATGTTAAGACCACTTTTCACTTAGCCCTGTGTCCTCTTCTGTAGGTAGAGGGGGAGAGTCCAGCATATGCAGTGGTGCATAAGAATATACACTTTGTGGCTCAAGGGGCACAACCCCTAGGAGTACTCCGTATTCTTCTCCATGAAAGTCTTTGAACTGTTCTGTTTTCTGCAGGCTTAATGTTTACCTGGAAGTAGCATTTGCTGACAGATACATCAGTGGAAATGATTCTGTTTTTCTTAGAAGCTTCTTAGTTATTGAAAATTCCAATGCCTTTTGAAAATACAGTATTTGAAAGGGTACATTTCAGAGCAGTGTATGAGGATTGAGCTGTTTACCTCCCACTGGTCTTAATAGAATACAATCGGCAAATACCTGTTACATGCCTTTGGAAATTTATCCTTTAAACACTCTGTAAGGCTCCATTAGTGATCAAAGTCGTTCTGATTTAGGATGATGAAGATATTAAGCAAATGTGGCTGTATTGTTATTAGAAGCCCCTCTTTTGTGTATGCCTGCATCAAGGATCTGGTAAGGCAGAGATGAGAAACTGCTTGCTGCCCTAGTGGGGTAGTCTGATCTGGAGCTAAGAATAAATGTAATCAGGTCTGGATATGCCTCAGTGCTTCTCCGATAGTGGATGAACAACATATAATTGTTTGATGGAAACACCAAACGAATTTCACATTCCTTAGAGAAATCTTGTTGTGTTTTCATTAGATAATATACCTGCAGCAGTTACTGGAAGGGAAAAAAAGTGTTTTTTTTCTTCCGCCTGGACTAAAACTTGCTAATCCATGCAATGTGCGTATCAGGTGTTAGTGCCGCTGGGAGGACTTATTCATCAAATCTGGTGTGAAAGCAATGTTACTGCCTATTGAAGAACTTACTTTTCTAATCTATTTTCACTTTTCAACTAGCTCACAAAGATAGCAGGAGCTTTCTGCTTTTCCAGTATGTGCTGAATCCACTACATAATTTCAGCTCAGCTCACAATAGACCACAATTCCAATGTTCTGACTCAGTAATTTATTTTTAAGGAGGAAAACAGGGAGCAGGCAAATTTCAATCTCGAAGATTCATGAAACTGTTTATGTGTAAACATTCAATAAACTACTAAAGCAGGATATACCTTGTTCTCTTCTTAGATGTATGTTTCTTGGTTTGTGTTAGCATTTCCTAAATATATCAGGGGTTTTTTAACTGTCAGTGTTAGATATAGGCATAGCTATATAGATTTTTTTTTTAATTTCAAGCTATTGCTTGTGTACTATACCTGATTTCTACCTTGTCAGAATTTCTTAGAATAATCACTCCTCAATTACAATGTTTAAACCCATTAATTAGCTTGTTGATGTGCTAACCAGTCAGCTTTTTCAACCCAGCAGGTGTAAGAGATTGCAAAGAAGTATATGGGTACAATTTTCTTGCTGGAAGAAACAGCAGGACAACTTCCTCTGTAAGTCATGGAAAGACTGCAGTGAGAGGGATAGTACACGATACCTTAAAGGAGGTGAGATGACAGCTTTATCAGTTAGTTTAACAATGCATGCACGCAAGTGGGGTGTGTGTATGCTGCAGTCCTGAGGAACTGCTACCAACAGACAGCATGTATGTGTGCTACTTGCCACTTCTTGAAGGATTAGTGCTCTGTAATTTGTTACACAGCCCCTAGCTCAGCACCAGGAAGCTAGGAGCCCAACAGGGTAGATGTCAGTTTACATGTCAGTTTACAGATTATGCATCAGGAAACATCTCAGTTAGGGAGAATCTTTTTTTATTATTATTTTTTTTTTAGTACCTGATGGACATCTCTACTGATGTATCTTGGCAGTTTGCTAGAAATATTCTGGGTATTTAGCTAGGAGTTTTATTTGTTTTTATATTGTGATTGTCAATAATGCCTTAACAGCAAGTATAATTAAAATATATACACATATATATGTAATTTGATACTATAGCTAAGGATTAAGTTGTTCCCATGTTACCTTCTGAAAGTCCCAGCTAGACAGAGAGGGCTTGAAGTATACTTGGCCAGGAGCAGAGAGGTCCCACCAAATCATATTGGTTGCAAGGGAGAGAGGAAGGAAAAAAAAAAAAAAGGAGTAAAGCATGCTTGAGGGGAGGTCTGATTACCGGCGAGCTGAGCACACCTCTCCTGAAATGGCAGACATCCTTCCAGGCCACTTACTCCACTAAGTACCCTGGTCCTCCTGTGATCATTTTACACAGAATTCTTTGCTGTTGTGGTTTTTCACCTTGTGGTTATCAAGCAAACTAGGTGAACAGAAATGAAGGTACTTACCCTTGCTGTCATAACATACCCACACTGTGTTTTAGGTTACTATTAAGTGTATAAATGTAGAGGTTCTCTGTTGGGAAGGAAAAGCTGATCTGTAGGTTTTTATGCCCACAACTCAAAATGGACTTTACTTGTTAAAATGTATAAACTTAATACCATCCTAAATGGTATTTCAGCTTGTGGAATGCTGCTGTAAATGTTCCTTACAAGCAAGAACATCTAAAGAGTTTAGGAAGTGAGATGTTTTTGGAAGGACACTTGGATGCTGTATTCAGGAGTTCATGAGTTTGTTTTGCAGAAACACATTATGGTAAATTTCTGAGGTCCTGATAAAATCCAAATGCATAGTCCTGAAGACATGTATATTAGTTCAGGTTAAGACATTCAAACTGCAGCTTTCAGAGCAAGAATAAAATTATGTTTGCATGTGTCAAGTTGGCCCATTCAACAACTTGCTTGATTTTTTTTTTGTCTACCACTGTTTTTTGAAGTGCATGCCATATTACCTGAAAAAAAACCAAACCCAAACCTCAAGCATGAAAAACTCCCCACCAAGCAGTGTTTTTTTTTTTTTTTGTTTTGCTTTGTTTTGTTTTGTTTTGTTTTTGTTTTTTTTTTTTAAAAAAGAATAAATTGAAAGGGACCCACAAGGATCATTGAATCCAACTCTTGCCCCAGCATAGGACAATCCCAAGATTCAGACCATATGTCCGAGGGTGTTGTCCAAATGCTTTTTGAATATTGTCAGGCTTGGTAACATGACCACCTCCCTGGGGAGCCTATTTCAGTGCTCCACCACTCTCTGGGTGAAGAACCTTTTCCTAATGTCCAGCCTAAACTTGCTCTGGCACATCTTCCTGCCATTTCCCCTGGTCCTATCATTGGTCACCAGAGAGAAGAGATCAGGACCTGCTCCTCCTGTTCCCCTTGTGAGGAAGTTATAGACTGTATGTGATGAGATCACCTCTCAGTTTCCTCTTCTCCAAGCTGAACAAACCAAGAAACTTCAGCCTCTCCTCATACGGCTTCCCCTCTAAGCCCTTCAACAAGTTAGAGGCCATCCTCTTGATACTCTGTAGTAGCTGTATATCCAACAGTGATATCTGGAATCTTTAACAGAATTATGCTGGTACTTATGCAAGTACTTTCTTTCAGAAGTGGACCCAAGGGAGCCTTCACTGTGAAGAGAGCAGAGGAGATTATGCTTTATCTTTCTGTTTCTTATCAATACTTTCAATTCACCACTGACAGGGGAGAGAGGAATAGGGCTATTGAGAACTTTGACTGCCAAAGTACTTCACTGAAATTATCATAAAGGCTACAGCTTCTTACAAAGACCAAAATTATTATCCTCATACTTTCTTTGTAATAAAATGGAGCACATTTCAGTTGCCAGAGTTTGAAGAAAAACCTGCCAATATAATAGCAATGTAATTTGAGAAAGTATTAAAAAAAAACCCCAAAAAACCTTTTCTCAGCCAGGGACCTTCTTTGCAATCCTCTACCACTGTCCCAGCCCACAATTGCTCACTTTACACCCCTACAAAATTATGAAATAAAAACTTTGACATCTCATGACTCACACTCTAATGTATATACATACTGTGTGCATAGGCTTGCCAGTTATCCAGTCTTTCTTGATGATTGTGGACTCACTGAGATTCTGAATGACCCTTCCTGGCCTAGTTATCTGGCAGGAGTTTGAAACTGCATGGGCATTTATAATCTTAGAAGTTGCTCAAGACAAGGTAAACTAATTGGGGTAAAATACAGGCAGAGGAGTCAGGCTGAATACATAGTGTCCCAAGGATAGTTGAGACAGAGTGGATTTACTTCATCCTGTTTTGAGGTACAGAACAAATGGGATTTAGCTGGATGATTCTTCAAAAATTCTTTCCTCCACAAGCTAGCTAAAGGGAACGTTAGTTTAAAACCCTGATGTGCCATTAACTAAGTGGGACTTTCTGAATGTGCAGATTAGAAAAGGTAGCACTTTTGGAGGCCTTGAGTGTCAGTGCTTTGGATGTAGCTTCAAGAATAAAGTCTTAATTCTCTACAAGAACTTCTGCCTAATTACTTTGTCCAGACTACTGACTTTCACTGCTGTAATAATGTGTCTGCGTATGCCTATGTGGACGCTAAATCAGCTTCTCAGTTTCTGTGTATGTTAATACTTTTGATACACTTTTCAAAAAACGTACTGCTTGAACAATGGACGTTCAGAAATACTGGGCTAGCAGGTAAGTCTTGATACTCTGTTAATGTCCACATGGATATAAAAAATAGATTATTTTTTCTAGCCCTAGTAATTTCCAAAGGATGCTGTTTTTTAAAAAAAAATCTGTCCTACAAACCAGATGTATGTAACTTCTCCATCAACCTTGTCTGGCATTATAAATGACTAAAATTCTGACTAGTTTACAGGATTTCTTCCAGTGATTTCTATTCTGAATGCCTTTCTCTCTTTACTTCTCTTGACAACTGTTTTCTGCTTGTCTGCTTGTTCAAATCCAAACTTTAGTGTTTACCTGCCTCCTTGTATCTGTGAAAGATCCATTAGACTTCTGTCAGACAATAATAGCTTATTGTTCAGTTTTATTATACCGGCATGTAAATCTGCAAAGAATGACTAAGGAAATTAGAACTGTTGAATTCACATTATTTCTGAGTTATCTGTAGGTACTTTGGATGCACTCTAGTATCACCATCACCAGCAATTTCTGAGAATGTGAAACAGAAAAGCAAGCAATGCATTTCTGAAGGTAACAAGAGGATAGATCATATGCAGTATAAACTTACTCAAAAAATCCTCTGAAATAGTTGTGTGATTTGTGAAAAGAGACCTAATGAATTGTAATAGATTTAGCAACCTTTTTTTGTTTCTTAACTGAGACAACATTGAGTCTCTGAGCTGAATAATGTGCTACTCCTGTTGAACTGGCACAGGTTTTTTAGCAGCATTATAGAATTACCCACTGTGCAGTTGAACGTACTATTCATCAATTAGTTCGGTGTGACTATTGACAAACTGTTCTGAAAAATTCTGGAAAGCAAGTTTGAGAGCTGCATGACATGTCCCTGAGGAGAAAACTTGTGTTTCTTTTGCTGGTTAGATAGATTTGTAAAAATCGTGTGGGATTTTGCATTCTTGTTCTGTAAATACTCCAAGAAGTTAAATATGTATATACATTTTGAAGAATTTATTTCAAGTTCATGTGAGCTGAGAAATTTATTTTAACACATTTTTGTAACTGTGAATTTTTGCACTGGATTTGCAAGCGCAGATACACAGGATGCTATTCTTTGCACATGCAAATCATTGTTTGCATCTTCTGAACACAAATTCCTGTTTTTCAAACTGCGGTCTTACTAAGTTACTATTAAACTTTTTAAAAAACAAAGACTAAGTTCTAAGGCTTCAGACTGGAGGCTTTTATTCCATTGTTTAACTCTTGAAATTGCAAAACATTGAAAGATGCTCTAATCTGATTCTAATCTGAAACATGTTGTATGGTACTATAACAGTATTGATTTAAGTGAGTTACTTTCACTTTACTCCATTATGGAGAACATAAGTGATTTTTCTGTGGCTCTTGCTTTTTCTTTGCCTCCTGTTACAGTAGAAAGACAGGCAACTTAATAGATAAGCGTAAAAAATGAATATAGGATAGACTAAAGGCAAATTAAAGCTTCAAATATGAGTATTATCTTTATATGGTTTCCTATGTATAATATCCTTTCCACTTCATAATGGAATGCTTTATGGATCCTTACCAATAATGATTTTAGATGAGTTGAAGGTAATACCCCTACAGCTCAGCAGGAGAAACAAAATGGAAGATAGTCCATTACTTTGCAGTTTGCAATAAGTTGTCTGACACAGGTGAGAGACAGAAATACTGTACAATGCTTCCTGTGTTTGCAAAGTGAATGTGCATCCATGTCTGGGACCACAGCAAGTACAGCCATGTTAAGCATGTAGAGCACAGTGAAATCCCTGGAATTGCACAGGAACCATTGAGATGAGGTGGGACTGCTGGGTGCAGGAGAGGAGCATTATTTCCCCTCCTACCTTTTTTCTGAGGTAACCTAGGAATTGTAGGATTTTCGAATCTGGTAATTTACCCTATTTGTTGTGTTTCAAAAGTACATTATTTCCAGACTTGCCATTTGTGTTTGTGTTGGCGAGGGAAGAAGGTGCATTTTCCTTTGTGTGTATTATGACCTGAGGCAGGGACAGGAGCAGAACATGAGCTGCCTTTTTATACTCCTCTGACTGCAACTGATTTATTTGGAACTTTAAACCTTTAGCCCTTCACCAATATATATAGATGGGCAGGATATGAGGTAATACTACAGGGTTCAGTTTCTCATCTAAATTTAATGTAAACATAAGCAAGGGTTCTCTGCTGCATTAAAGGAGCTTGTACTTCAGTCTGGCATAACGA
Source organism: Antrostomus carolinensis (assembly GCF_000700745.2). Taxonomy (NCBI): domain Eukaryota; kingdom Metazoa; phylum Chordata; class Aves; order Caprimulgiformes; family Caprimulgidae; genus Antrostomus; species Antrostomus carolinensis. Next base: position 9,279 of record NW_010335143.1, read on the forward strand.
ATCAGCCATCCTAATGTCCTTGTCAACTTCACCTTCCTACAGCTGACACTGAGTTTTGTCTCATAAGAGTACATTGTACTCGTAATTAAAGCTTTCTTAGTGTCCTCTGTGCTGCACCTTATTGTGATGCCCAGTGCCATCCTGGACATCCTAAGCCACATTCTGCAATGTGGATTTGAATTGTGGCCTTCTGGGCAATTCTGCATCTGTCAATTATCGTTACGCATGTATTTGTGTTATTAATACTTTGCTGAAAGGCAATATAGCAGTTGAAATAGTAGCTTTCTAAGCTGAATGCAAAGTAAGAAAATTTTAATGTATGATCCAATTTGTCTTCCAGTTTCCCTTTGGTGAATGCATATATTCACTTTATAGGAGAAGATTCAGTAACATTTTAAGGACAACATATTATATAAAAATTCGAAGTATTTTTATACTATGCATTCTGTGATCCAAGGCTAAATTTGTTGAATTACAGTAACTGTTCTGTTAATCTGGTGATTTCACTGAATTTATACCAATTCAAAAACAGAATTGCACTCCTGGGAATCAGGCCTGCTCTTTCAAATGCTAATGCACTGTGTAAATTGCTGTTCCTGTTTAGATAAAATTTTGACTGTGGCAAATTAGCTACCGCTCTCCTTTTCACTCAAATTGTTGTGGAACATATGAAACCTAATTCTGTGTTTCTAAAACTTTGCATTAACTACTGTGTATTACCAGGTCCCGAAAGAAAAATATGGTTTGACAGTCTGTTGAGATCAGTGGTTGTTTTCAGAGAGTTTCTCTGAAACAATTTGTTTCTCCACTTCCGCTTTAATGGTGTTGGTAAATATATTCATTGTTTGCATCTGCAGTATGTTATTTGTTGCTATGACAAGCTTTTCTAAATCAGAGGTGTTAGTTGTGATCACTTTAGTTGTACTCCTTATGAAACAATCACTGGTGAGCATGACTCTGGAAGCTTAATCACTGGCACTCACATTCAAAGTTAGTGTTAGCTGAAGTAGCATAGGCAGAGGACTTGCATTAAGTGCCTTCCCAGAATGACTCTGGGGACATTGCGGCTCCATCCTCAGGACTGTTCAGAGGTATTTTTCCTGCTGTACCATGGGAGCTTTTTCCCTCCTGGGCCTGTACAGTAGACTTTTCCTGACAGCGTGGTCACCCCATGCTTGGTTCTCCACTCCTTCCCTTTCAAGCCATCTTCAGCTGGTTCCTGTCAGTACAGAGTGTACTATCTAACGGTAGGTACCTTAGCAGCAGTCAAGTAGGATAGTAAATTTAACTTAGGTCCTATTTCAAAGGGAAAATTTAGAAAGACCTGCTGCAGTTCAACTAGAGTCAGTGAGAAGACCATTTCTGTGCAAAAGCCCAGTAATCAGGCCTGTATTTTTCCTACTTTTTCATGTTGTGAATCTGGGAACTAGAAATCCACGTCAAGTATTATAAATGAAAATCAGATGTAGTTAGTGTGTTTTGAGAAGTAACTGTTAATTTTGTGATTAATACCAGAATGCTTGTTTGCTATAAATGAAATGAATGTGCTATAAATTGAATTTGCTGTGAAATGAATTTCAGTTCCTCCAAAATAAGAAGATAGAGGCGTTGGCAGTTTTGGAGACCATGCAAGAATTTTAAGTTATTTTTCAGAAACCATGGAATTTCTAGGATAAAAGCCCAAGTGAGTTAATATTATGGCTTGCTCCATGCAAACTGTGGTTAGATAGACTAATACTAAAGTCTTAGCCATTCTTACAGGTTTAAGTAATGCAGGTGATAATAGAAAATGGATAACAGAAAATGGGCAGTTTCTATTTCACAGTTTGATTTAACAATATGTATAAATTTACAAATAAACACAAGATGCTTGACAGTAAAAAAATATATAGATATGCAAGATAGGAAGGCCAAGTTTATTGCAATTACAGAGGCTGATTTAGCTCTAGTTTGTCTTCTCAGTATCTGTTTCTCTTTGATCTTTGAAACCTCAGGGCTAGATTATCAGCTTTCAGTCTGCCAAAAGGAGGATTACAGTGTTGTGCCATGGCCCACATGCATCAGGGATGGAACAATATGGAAAGGATCTGTATCACCAGGCACATTGCAGGGCTGAAGCCAGGCTGCTGCTTGCCTCTGCCTTTTCCATTCCTTCTTGCCAACTTGCATGACAACAGCATAGTAAGATTGACAAGAACCCTCCGATACAGAAAGACACAGCAGCACAACGAGAGGGATTCTTACACAGTTTTCCTGCAAGACTGCTGTTGATTGATTGGAACATGTCTTCCTAGAGGGTTTGGATGTCATATGGTACAGAATTAATGAATAACTTCAAAGGATGAAAAATATATTCAACTAAACTAATTGTTACAAATACTAGTTTTGAGCTATCATGTAAACTGTCTTAAAACTGATAGAATCCCAGGAAGAATAGTGCCAGTCATATTCTGTGTATATTTTTAGTGTTCCTTTACCATTAAGTAAAATAATTTATACAGTTTATGTGTATTTAATTCTGTTGCCGTGTTACAGAGCTATACAACAAAAATAGGATTAGAAGTATGTGCTAGCTTGCAAAATCTGTTGCAAGAGCTGCACTTAACCACTTTAGCCCTGTATTGTTTATGTCAATTATAGCATGAATGGTATTTGACAAGAATTTGAATAAACAATGAGGCATTTTGTGCTTTGTTTTGGAAACAAAGCAAATCAGCAAGTAAAATGCAGGGGTGTCAAGGAGATGCAGAAATTTTTGCTCAGTGACATTGAGAAAAATACTGTAATTTGAATACAATTTAAACAAACAAAAATCTTTTATTTTTAATACAGTCTAAACCATAGTGATTTGAAAAATAACAGAGTTCAGCGCTGTGTCTGCCAGTTAAACAGATAAACAATTCTATTATTGTTGAGGAAAATAAAACAGGAGTTTCTAAGGTTGTTCATGGAATAGGGTGTTCTCAGTTAGACATTCTGCTGAAGAAAGAGGTGCCAACCTGATTATGTTTGCTAGTTTGGTTAATGCTTGATGACATTTTCATGCTCCATAATGTGGATTTTGTAGACACCCTTGTGAGAAATGAATAGAATGATATTGGTATGGTAGATTTGAAAATTATTTAACAAGTTCCAGAAGACTGAAATGGTTCAGAAAAGGAAGAGGCTACTCTGCATGTCTAACAAATTACTTTAAATGATACCAGTTTCTGAATGTAAACCTCAGGTTTGTAAAACAGTGGAGCTATAAGTGAAAAATTTGTGCTTATTCAGATAGGTTAATGGTGAATAAGAGTAAACTTCAAGAGTGAACCACTTGAAGACAGTATTTCCACTTAATACTGTATACCATAGATTGATTTTTCTTCAATGTCTTTCCAAATTTTTGGCCTTATTTTTTTTATACATGGAAAAAGAAATGTCAATCTTCATTGTATTGGTTTTTTATGTATGTAATAGGAATGTTTTAGGGTTATGTTCAGGGAAAACTGTCCTCTGGTAATATTCATAAGCAGTAGAGGAGGGTCTTCAGTCAGTTGCTAATGGATTGCAAGTGTCTTACCTCACAATGTTTTTGTTCTCCTCTTCTCTGTTAAACCCACTGTAGGAGTACAGCTGTGAAAACGGAGTTTAGTAATCTCCCACAGAAAATATTCTGATCAGATCAACAGGGAGATTGATTTTCTTCATCCTAATAGGAGAAGTTCCACAGAATGGTCATGCAAAAATATGAGTGGGAGGCAAAAGCAGCTTTTAAAAGAAGACATTCTAGTCTGGGTTATCAATTGTGGGATCAAATCGGGGATGTTCATCATCACAACTCTTCTGCCCTCTCTTGAGTCAGGGTAGGATCACATCCTCAAAACAACTGACAAGAGCCAGGTGGTCTGATGAAGTTGCCCCGTGATTTGAATAGACAGGTGTTGGCATTTTTCCATCTCAAAGGGTTTGTTTTCAAGCGACAGTTTTAAATATTTGACTACTGTTGGCTTTATAGCTCCTCGAAAATCTGCCATATAGGTCGCATTTTCCTCTTTCAAACAAATTCTTGAGATACAATGACCGCTGTTATTACTATGATATTAAATGCAATACAAACCTTTATGACCATTACTTTAAGTTAAAGGAGTTAATTGATCCCTTCTTCACCAATCATGTTCCACTTTCACCAATGGATTTGGTGGGATATGATTCCATTTAAGCTCCTTAAAGATCAAACATGGAACTATAAGCTGACTGTTGAAAGGCAGAACATTGTACAAGCTAAGGAAAAACTTTTCCTGCTGCTAGATTCAGGAGGAATGAAGTGGTGGGGGTTTTGTGTGTTCATAATATTCAGAAATGTTTTTGAGATCCTGTTTCTTTTCATTTATTTAATCTGAAAAGAATTTTTCTTTTAAGTGTTATTAAATGAGTTTCTAGCTCTTTTTTGTTCATCTACTGCCTTCCTTACTGGGGAAAAATCCCTCAAACTCAATACTTTTAGCTTTCATTAAATACTCAAATATTCTACATTGACCATGCCAGTATTTTCTGTTTAAGATTTTTCTCCTTATCTAGCTTTGTGTTAGACCAGAGGCTCTGTAAATTAATATTGGCTGATATTTGTAGTCACTGAATAATTTCATCCTACGATCTTGACATGAAAGACTACAGTATCCTTTCTACTATCAATTTGACTTGCAGAATTCTTTTAGCCAGTGCCTGAAGATATGAGCCAGTTTAGCCCTGTTGACTTCCAGGACTGTACCACAGTGTTTTCTCTTTCCTCTGGATTCACTTAAAGATATTTGTTTTCAGTGTGGTTCCTTTGGATCAAACCTAGAAGTCAAAGGCCCCTATATTCTTATAATTTCCAAAATAATTGTTGAATTGAAATAGCTGGATTAGTAACATAATTACACAGAATCACATAATCACAGAGTGTTGGGGGTTGGAAGGGACCTCAAAAGATCATCTAGTCCAATCCCCCTGCTGGAGCAGGAACCTAAACAAAATTACACAGGAAGGCGTCCAGGCGGGTCTTGAATGTCTCCAGAGAAGGAGACTCCACAACCTCCCTGGGCAGCCTGTTCCAGTGCTCTGTCACCCTCAACATAAAGAAGTTTTTTCTCAAGTTTAAGCGGAACCTCCTGTGTTCCAGCTCACACCCATTGCTCCTTGTCCTACCATTGGGCATCACTGAGAAGAGCCTGGCTCCATCCTCATGACATTCGCCCATAACGTATTTGTAAACATTAATTAGGTCTCCCCTCAGTCTCCTCTTCTCCAAGCTAAAGAGACCCAGCTCTCTCAGCCTTTCCTCATAAGGGAGATGCTCCACTCCCTGAATCATCTTGGTGGCTCTGTGCTGGACTCTCTCCAGCAGTTCCCTGTCCTTCTTGAACTGCGGGGCCCAGAACTGGACACAATATTCCAGCTGTGGCCTCACCAGGGCAGAGTAGAGGGGGAGGAGAACCTCTCTCGACCTACTAACCACACCCCTTCTAATGCACCCCAGGATGCTATTGGCCTTCCTGCCCACAAGGGCACAGTGCTGGCTCATGGTCATCCTGCTGTTTCTGACAGTTTTGGAGAATAGTCTCTATAGTTTATAAGCTCATTTTAGACCAGAATATCTATGCTTTTTAGCCTTGATTTAGGAAAGCATTTAAATGTATTTTTTTAAACTTTTTAACAATTAAGATTTTTGCTTCCGGTGTCTGTGGCTATATTCAAATTACAGGAATCTTGCAACATTTCACAGCTCCTGGATTCAAGCGCATGCTTCAGGTGCAGACTTCCTCCCTTTTTTTTTCTTAGTGTGGCTCCACATTTGTTTCTTGTCTGTGTCAACCATCACCACCCTGCCATTGCAGCTGGATTTGCTACTTGTCTACTGTGTCCAGCCTTAATGAACCAAAGTTTTGTTCAACCTCTGTGGTAAAAGCAAAGGAATATCTGAAGAGAAAAACAGCAAAAATGTGTGCTTTATCTGTAGTGCTGTACACAAGAATTCCTTAGTGACAGCATAGGAGACAAATCCAGTATTCCAATGTATTTTTCCAGCATCTATTGCATATGGATTGCTTACTATTTTGATCTAATACGTATAATGAATCCCAAAATGAATGTTTCTAAAACCAGAAAATAACTGCCTGTAATAAACAAGAAAAGCTTTAGAATTACTCTTATTTACAGGATTTTGCTCATAAATAAACTTTTTGAATGGCTGTAAATCTAGCACTGAAGAGACCATGTCTGGAGTGCTGTGTCCAGTTATGGACTCTCCTCTTCAAGGACATGGACATACAGGAGCAAATAGAGTGAAAGTATAGGAAGGCCATGAAGGGACTGGAGCACCTGTCATATGAGGAGAGGCTGAGAGAGCTGGAATGGTTCAGCCTACAGAATAGTAGACTCAGGGGGATCTTATCCAAGCATATAAATACCTGATGGGGGAGGTAAAGAAGATTCAGCCACACAGTTCTCAGTGGTGCACAGTGACAGGATGAAATACAAAGAGTACCAACAGAAATTCAGGAAATTCCTTAACATGGATTTTTTTTTTCACTTTAAGAAAATACTTTTTTACTGTGAGGGTTGTTGCATGGACTAGTTGGCCCATGGAGGTGATGAAGTGTTCATCCTTGAAGATACTCAAACCCAACTGGACATGTCCCTGAGCAATTTTCTGGAGCTGACCGTGCTTGGAGCTGGGGCTCTGAGCTGTGAAACAGCTGGAATGTGAAACTGAACACTTAAGTGAGGCTTTTCAGTACAGACAGGCACAATTTTGTCTGTTTGTGTGAAGAAGATCCACTATATAATTGTACAGGAAATTTACATGGTTTACAAGTCGAATGTAGACTGAGCCCACACTATATGTTATTTACAGATGGTGTATGAGATGTTGAAGGATTGCCATATCTTTATGACTGGGTTTTCATTATATGACTGAGAAAAGTGAGGTTGCATTTTTGCAGTTTTGTCAGCCTAGGAAATGGGTCTAATCAGTCAGCAGAAGAAAATGGTGAGAATTACTTTTGCAGTAAAAAGATAATTTCTAAAATGGTTGTGTAATATGAAAATAAAAGGTAGGAACTCTGGCAGAAATCAGCAAAAACTATTTAGTACAGGTTTCCCAAACATTATTCCATAGACTAAGACATTGTTGTGATACATGAAGAATGGGACTGTTATTTGTCTAGTTATTTACATGAGAACTCTAATTTTCCGTATGAGCAATTCCATTAGCTATCCTGGAGAAGCTGTAAGATGATTTTCTTGTGCAGGGTGCAAAGGCAGCAATTCATACTGGGCTTTTGTTCTTGGAAAATTAATGTTTGGCTTGACATTGTTGATAGATTGTTTGTTTTCAGGAAATTTGCTATCTTCCATGATGCATTTTAAAACTTTCATTCAAGACACTTAGCCAAGACTCCTTTTTGCACATTAGCAACAAATAGAGGAAGAAGTGTGATAATGACAGTAACCATCTTGACAGTCATCACTGAGAAGAGAGCATTAAAAATGTAGTCTCATTTAATTTATATTCAGAGCTATGATAGTATTTAGCATTCCCCGTCCCTTGAGAAGTTGCAATTATTCCACTGTTGAAAAGTAGGTAGCAGCCATCCCCTTTTCCCTTTCCTCTTTCCCCCGCATTTTCTGGAAATACTGGGAAGGGTAATACAGTAATGCCACCTACTACCCCAAATATATGGTGAACTTGAAAGGATACAATTTTATGTGTCTGTCTCAGCAACTTTTCTCAGGCAAACACACAGGGCATATTTTAGAACTGTCTCCTTGACACAGCATCTGAGGGATGACTGAGGCAATATTCTCATGCAAGAACGTGTGTTTCTGTGAAAATCCAGCTTTTTGCTTCTTATGTGCTGAATCAAATTAATGGATTAAGACACATGTTATTAAAAACTGTTTGTAAGTTGGATTTAGCTAGCATGATGTTATAACAAGATAATGTCCCCGTAAGGATCACTGTGGTGTGGTTTTTTGCACATTTTGATTTCTTTGTCATGATCATTGTTGGTCTTCGTTGGAAGTGAACTCTTGAACACAATCCCAATATTTTTGTAAATTATTCTGTGTAAATCTGAGACTTTGAAAGCAGCAATAGTACTACAGCAAGCTGAGATAATACCAGGTCCTGCAGGACCTTGCCACTGAGGCCTTGGCTTTATGTTTTCTCTTCCTAGTCCAGACTTCTTAGCAGTGAGCTCAGGTAATGTAGTCACCAAGCAGATCTTCTCACACCTAGGAGACTACCACTAAATTAGCACTGATTTACGTGATAAATCTTGTGATGTAGTCACATAGATGCCTTTGTTGGGGTGAGTATTTGGTAGAGATAGCATCCAAAGAATTTGTGAGCACAGACCTGACATGATCCTTTTCTGGTCCTTTGTGTACTTCTTTGTGTGGACAGCTGTTGTCATGGCTATGTGGTCAGTGTGCTTTGCAAATGAGTCGTTTAGGTCATACTGAGCCATATGAGGCAACAGAAACCATAACAAGGATATGTTGCAACTAGGATAAACTGTGCTGCTCTGACACACTCAACAAGTCAAGCAAGAAATTTGGACAAAACACAGGAAAAAAGCTGCCTTATATCTTCTAAAAATAAATAAATAAATAAAGCCAATCTAGTTCTTTGTAAGCATTTGGATTCTTTCCATGTCTCTCCATAAGCTAAACAGAGCACTCACTGACATTCCCATTCATAGTTTGAGCCATCAGGGTATGTTTCAGTTAGCAAAATTAGCATCTAGCAAAATATGCTGTGGTTAACAAAACATGAGTTGCTTGAATATGTAAAAGAGAAAGTCTTGCACATATGCAATTGCACTTTTGTGATCTTTATTTTAAATGTGTGATGGAAATTAATTTTGTGGGAAGTATATCACAGTTGCTGATAGCTATCTGATTTATTAATATGTTGCCTTCTCTTTACAACATCAAGCTGTAAAGAGTATGTTTCTTCGGTCAGTATTTCATTTTCATACAGGCTAACAGTATCTTCTGTTAGCCTATTAGCAGGATTATAAAACTTGAAACACACATGATAATAAATCTCCTCTAATTACCAAGTCATAAAAAGCAGTTTAGTGGTAATTTCAAAGTTCACTCACTGATTTGAGAACCCATCCTTCTTTGTAAATAGAGCAGAGATTGCCTAAGGCTGGGCCCACCTACAGAGGGAGAGGTTGTCCAAGTGAAGTGGCCTGATGGAAAACTGTATGGTGCAAAGTATCTGGGAACAAACACAGCTCACATGTATCAGGTGGGTGTCTATGTTTATTACCATGTGCTTGTTTTTCAGATGTTTATGTTGCAGATTGCTCATTCAGTTCTGACACTGAAGTGGCCAGCCGCACCTTCAAAGGTACAGAAGGCTGGAGTGTGGACTCTTATTGTAACTGCTAATACATTTAAACTAATAAATAAAGCTGTCTGAACCATGAACAAGTGTTATGCATTCTTTGGGAGCTGAGGTTTCACCTCTTCTTATGAAATCAAGAAAATAAGTTATTTAATAAGAACTCAGGTGAACAGGTGGAACATTAAGATTGAAAGATAACAATTGTTATTTTTTCCAGTTTATGTGCTTTTATTCTGTGTCAAGTAATTATACAATTAATTATAGAAAATTAAGTATTGGTTTGTGACTACAATGAACCTTAGGAATTTTGTAAAAGGATGGAAGGGAGGACAGTAAAAAGAAGAGCATAAATAGCCCCACTGTCATTTGCCTGAGGCACTTTTGAATTACTTAACACATAATCTAAGGACTGTTTTATCCTCAGCAAAGGCAAAAGACAACTGAACACTGAGGGAAAGGCTAAAAAGCTGACTTCTGATTCTAGAGACACAATAATTGTTTTTTATGTCCTTGCCTTTGAGAAATATCAGTCATCAGCTTTGAGTACCCAAGTGAATGGTAGAAACTGCAATAAAACAATCACAATAATAATAGCACTTCTGAAAGAATGAGAATCTAGGTACATTTCATTTATATCTATATAACCATTTTCATTTATGTAACTCTTTTCATCTGAAAGCCTCACATTACTCTACAAAAATGGCAAATTTACTATTATATCTGTAGATAAATTAAGGCATAGGAAGGCTAAATGACTTGCTGCATTGACCTTCTCACTTTGCCAATGACTTGCAATCGAACTCACGTCCTCAAATGCCTGATCCCTTGAGCTAGTCTCTAAATCTTACCTCTTCCCTTATTTTTAGCAGCTGTATTATGTTGTGAAGGTGAAAAGTTTTTTATAAAATATAAAGATTATTGTTCTATAGTAACATTAATCAGGAAATCATTTAATCTTCTAAACAGCTGGTCTTCTGAGAAATACTGTGAGGTAGATTAGATGAATGTTGCTATCTTTCATATTTGAAAGAATCTGATGTAGTCAAAACAAACTCTTTGTCTTATCTTAGACCTATGGGACAACATGATGAAATCAGTTTAGTTTAAGGAAAATGGATTAGCATGCAGAGATTTGGTAAAGTTTGGAGTTCCTCAGCATAAGAATCATGGGAGATTACTGTAAACTGCCTTGTAACAATCCCTGTCACAGGGGAAATAGCAAAGATTAAAGATTAGAGGGAGTCCAGATTGTATTTACATAGGAGTTTGGTGACAAACAAATACTTCAATCTGTTGGATGGGAGAGGAGACTTCCACAACATAGCCACAGATTATAGAAAGACCTTTTCATGGAGAGCGCAAGGCTAACTTCAAGACATATTAGTAGTTCTCCCTCCAGTCTTTCTACACAGCCTGTCTGATGGCTCCCAGGACCCATGCATAGACACACTCTGTTCTTCTGGGTTGTGAGATCTCTCTTGCAGGCTTGTGATTCTCCTACCAGGTCTTTTGTGATCTCTTAGATGGTGTGACAAAAAGAGAGACTGAAAAGGACTCTCTGAAATGAGTATTATGATCTACTAAGGCACATCTGTTCTACTTGAATAAATGTGTGAATTTTCCTCATGTTCATGAGACATTTATACTGAATGTGATGGTACTTGTGTGTACAGGAGCTGTGACACAGTGCATCAGAATTTGTGTCATCCAGTTCAACACTTGTGACCCAGTATCCTACACAATCCCTAAGCAGACTTACACATGGCACATGAAGCAGATATTCAAGTGAAATTCTTAATGCAATCTCCATTTGACTTCTTGATAAGTTTTGATATTGATGTTCACTATTTATTTTTGAGCTTCATTTGAGGTGGTTAAATTATCCATTCACCCTGTTAGTTGCTTTCTAACAATTGCAGCTGACCCTTTAATTTATGCTGTCCTGATAAACAAAAATCTCATGGAGAGAAAAATATAGTACGCAGACAAGGTACAGCAGCAGAAGTCCAAATAAAATAACTTGCTGGATAAAATTGATTATTTGAAATGTAGTATCTGAAGCCTGGATTAAATTGGAGCTATTAGAGATGGTGGGTTTATATTTTGCATGAATCATGGTACTATTGAAAGTATTAGAGGACCTCTCGTGGTGTTTGCCTTTAACAGTATGGCAAATTTATTTCCAGTGGGGTATGCTGAATTGTAGCTGAAGAACTTCCAGTTACTCTTGGTTGTAAATGTTCAGCATATTCCATACTGCAAACATGCCAGATTCTGTGGTTTGGTGCAGTTGCTTGCTGCTGTACGTTACCAGTAAAAACAGAAAGATTGCCCATCCAGGAGGTGGTTCTCTGATCTCATGGAGCTGTCAAAGTTCATTTCAGGCCCAGTTCTTTCACCAGTGATGCAAAAAACATTATTACCAACTGTAATTTGCAAAAAAATACTGTAAAATGTGTTATGCTATAAGGAGCAGGAATAGGAGAAAGGCTGCTCCTGCACCCTGGTGAAAAATACCTAAATTGCTATAATTTTGTTAAACAAGCTTAAGCCAAATTGACCTTCAAATTCCTCAAACATACTACTAACAGACAAGGCTTATGGGGTCAGTAACAGGAATAGAGAGGAGCAAGGATGACTTTTGTGACTTTGCTGTCCATCTGTGCTCTGTATATTTTAAATGCATTCTAGATCTGTGTATCCCTGTTAAATTGATGTAAAAAAATTGCTTTTAAAGAAGTTAATAGTTCATAGGTCTGTACTCTGACTTTTGAGAATGGATATACTATATCAGATTTTCCAGCTGTTGAAAATTAATCTGACATACTCAGTCATGGCAAGGTTTTAATTTGAACCTACAAAACCCAGTCCATTTGTAAGTTCACATACATGATTTTTCAGTTTTATCTGTTATAATACTTCTGATAAGTTAATGCTGTCCTATGTATGTATTTAGGCTTATTCTTCCAACCTAAGTCTGTGGTTTTCATTCACACGGTCTCATTATATCACCTAAGGATGTGGAATGGAACTTCTTTTAAGTTTATATGAAACTTTAAAGTACAATTTCTTTGGGAACTAAAACTGCAGTCATAGATAATAGCTGAAATTCACAATTGTTAGATGAGGTATTAAAAAAAAAAAATCAGCAGCTACTGACAAGACTTAAATGCTTCAAAGCCTCAGCATTTTAACATTCCCAACACCTAGTTGCATTTCCTTTCTCATTTTCTGCTAACGGGGCTCATATTGGATTAAATCTATACCTAAGCATGATAAAGCTTTTCATCTTCTGAACAGAGCATTTTAAAGAAATTCCATCAGATTCAATAAAATTCTGTTAACTGGTATTTCCTTAGTTGTCACTCATACTTTCTTTCTTTTGACATGGTCTTCCTCAACCTTGAAGCGCAGGATATTAGAATTATTTTTTTATTAGAAGCAAGTAAAAAAATTAGAGGCAAATAAAAATGACGTGAAGACATTTTAGTATGTCACTCCTGCAAAATAATACTGTCTATGTTGTTGCTGCTTGGCATTCCTAATCTAATAAATTTTACTGTATTGTATAGGTGTCAGTGTCGATTTTGAAGTCTTTTTGCTTAGATATTATTTTCAACTTATGAATGTGTTGCAATTCCTAAGAAATAACATTTTTTATGTTTTATCCTAATTTTGCCTTCCTAAAATGGATAGCAAAATATTTGTATATAAATCTTCTGTGTTTGCGCATATATTTTTGTCTGGACATGTTCCCAGAAACTTTCTGCAAGAGTTAAACTATTATTCTATTTTTAAATGCCCATTTTTTTTCAATTAGGTTGAGTTTGAAGATGGTTCCCAAATAGTAATGAAGAGAGAAGAGATCTATACACTAGATGAAGAGCTTCCTAAGAGAGTAAAAGCACGTTTTGTGAGTATTTGCTGATGATTCATATATGCTTAAAATGCCAATAACACAATCCTAGCTTTATTCTAGATTTTCAGTTTAAATTGGACAAATAATTTGTGAAGCCTGTACTAATATGACTGCCTAAATCAGCACAACAATTAGCACAAGTGTCTTATTTCCTAGTGAGAATGTTTAGTTGTTCTTCCAGTACAGGCAAATGTTATTGTCAAACATTATTATTTTCTCCTAGAAGGGACATCTTGGTAGATCATCTGTCAGATCATGAATTATCAAGTTAGTAAATTTTTTTAAATTGACTGACAATCTGTCCTTTCAATATGCTTATATCGTGTATATGTTTTAAAAAACCTTCCCAGTTCTCAGGGCATTGTGCTTTTAAAAGCATTGAATTTAATAAAAAATTCGCTTGTTCTAAGAAATAAAGTACCTGATCAGAAATCGTTAATGTCACTGGCAGGACTTGTCAGCCTAGTCTTTGGTTTAAAACTAAACCTTTGCTGGTTTTTTTGAGTTTCCTGCAGTTTCGAACAACGTCCACCAGCTAGTCATTTATATGTATGCCATGTGGTAAAGTGTTGAGGTTCATAAAAAGCATAACACTTAAAGTTTGAAAAGGGGAAGTTCTGCTATACAGTTGTGGAAGAGACAAGATAACTGCTGTTACCTGTATTTGTCATTAGGGCTGTGCAGTTCAATCCATTGCCAAGTCTACTCAGAGAAGCACCATGTTCTTCTCATGTCCGTGTTCTATTTTAGAGCTATTTGTTCAAAACTGCATTGAAAGTTAAAAGTTACCTTTGTTAACATGTAAAACCAAAGCATACAGATGAAAAATTTTGTCATAATTGTGAACAAACAATAATTCACTGTTCTGAATAAAAAATTCCCTCATTTAAAGAATACTTTCAGTGAAGCTTTGAAAAGGAGAGCAGAGTACAGTATATTTTTCATTGCTGCAGGGAGGTGGGCATGTTACCTGTTCACACATCTGTTATGTGATGTTAATTAGCTGATTCTTGAGAGCTGAGCTCAAGGACTTGTAGGGGAATGATGTGTAGAGTTGATTCTTCAGGCATACATCAGCTTAGATGAATTTGGTGGACTAACATAGCATTACATGGAAAGGTGGCTGAAAAAGGTTTCAGGCTGAGTTTCCTTTTCTATGCTTCTTGCCACATGCAGCTGCTCTCATCATTATTATCACCATTTCCTTTCAACCAGTTCTCAGCAGCCAGTCCCAACATGGATGCTGTATATTTCAGAAGCTAGAGGTGTGTCAAAAGAAAGGATTGGCATCATGCGTGAAAGGGACAGTAAAGCTGGGAAAGGAAGAGAGAGAAATGTGGGGCTGCCAGCATGTGGAGGGAGTGTTCACTGGCAGGATGCCCTGTTTTACTGGAGGAATAGCATAAGATTAGGACAGCTCTTTCTAATGGGAAGTGCAATGATCAAATATTCTTGGCTAAGACACCTTTTTGTCAATGTATTTGGGATAAGTGCACACATCTTTCAGTTCTCTGACCACTTAGGTTTAAGATAGATGCCTTGGAAAATGTTAAATGACCCATCTGATTATATTAAATGTGATTTTTCATTATCCTCAGAAAGTATTCCATTACCATTTTTTGTTTTAGAGACTATATGTAAAAAGCATTTATACTTTACTACATGTTTTGTAGAATTTAAATTCTTGCATGTTATTAAGGATAACAACACAAATGTAGTTGGCTTTGTGCTACTTTTTTTAAAATTGAGTTTTTACAGGGGTTTTGGGGGGGCTTGGGGGGTTTTTTTTTTAATTGACACCATTAACTTCATTGGGGAGTTAAGTGTAGGCTAAAAACAGTGATTTTGGTCTAGCAAATAAAATCACAGCCTGTGCTCAGACCTTTGTGTGATTTTGTGCTATGGCCTCAAATTCTATAAATACATAGCTTAGTCCTCAAGATATGCTCAACACCTCCTTCCCCTCCTCGGGCTGAAGACAGTGCAAATTAAAGACAGCTTGTGTTATTGTTTCCACCTCTTGAAATAAATGACACCAATTCCTTCTAAATGGTGCTTTTCCTAATGCTAGGAATTTTACCATTACTCCAGTAGTGGAAGTTGGTCCAAAAATTTCTGCCACTGCTATTTCTCAAATTACTTGCTATTTGTTGTCCTGCTGCTTTGTTTCGGTTGATTCCCAACTGTTTTAGGTTTGCTGACAAACAATCGAACTTGTAATTCCAGTTCCTTGCATATTAGGCAGCATGCAGGTTTTTTTTAAGAGGTTCATGCAATAGTACCTTGCACTTAAAACTTTTCTGAATAACTCAAAGTGGTGGATAATACTTGATACTGCTAGGATCAAACCTGCCCAACAATTGCATCACTTTCATATTGCTGGTTTTCACCTTGAATTAAAGTGGTTGTGTGAACTCTGGATAAAATAAAAACTAGCAACTGGTGTTAATCCTATGGACCTTGAGAATTATATGATGAGTAGTACATTCGAAATATGGAAAAGTAAAAATTATACTTTAAATGTGCATTTAAAACATATATTTAGTATTTAGACATTTTCCAGTAAACAGTTGTAACTGCATCATCAGTAATGTAGCTACCTTCGTATGATCTAGTGAAATATACCTGAGTTTCCATGTGACTTGTCTAAAATATATCAGAATATGATGGCTTGTATGAATATATGTGTAACTAGTGTCTGGTTTTAGTCTACAGCCTCTGACATGAGATTTGAAGACACATTTTATGGGGCAGATATTATCTTGGGAGAGAAGAAGAGACAGAGAGTATTGAGTTCCCGCTTTAGGAATGAATATGTGGATGATCCAGGATACCGCATGTTCTTAAAAAGCTCATTCCAGAAGAAATGCCAGAAGGGGCTATAAAGGAAGAGAGAGAGAGAGAGAGAGAGAGAGAGAAAGAAAGAAAGAGATGTTGTTGAAAAAGCATGCAGCATTATTTGCAATTGGTTTCAGTTTAATTGAACACTTGGTTTACAATGAACTAACCCATACACCAACCTTGTAAGCTGAAGTACTTGAGTTCCGATTTCTTCATTTAATGTATTAAAGATTTTGTAATATTTTGCATTATGAAACTAAAGGGGAAACGAGAGTAAGGGGGATTATACAGCGATATGCTGAAGAAAAATTTCAGTCCTGCTTGCATTGAAAAAAGTGTTAAAATTCCCTTTGTATTATGAGAGAATATTCAGAAGGGGAGACATTGTAGTAAACAGATAATTTCAGTCCCTCGTTTTTTTTCTGCAGACAGGAAAGGATGTTAAGTTCAATAATAACAGTTTTTATAAAACATTTTTAAAACAAATACAGATATGTACAGCATTAAGACAAACAAAAGTTGTACTTACTTTGTACAGTGCTTTTACATTTTTATGTCACTACTGCTTTCAGTAGGGTTTGATGTATACTCAACTGTTGACTTAGATATTTTTGAGTTTTAAGAAAGATACCTTCAGTGTGGCAAGGGTGTTTTGTATATTTAAAGAGGCAGATTTTAGCTGTTATTTTTAAACATGTTTTTGATAAGGTCTATTGAAAATTGCTATTTGTAAAATATAATTTTCTTTCATTATATGTACAAAAAATATATATGTTAACAGCCTAGTTTTGAATGAATATATTATGATCTTCCTTTAAAAATAGCATTCTATCAATGTAATAATGTTTTAAAATAAAAAAAGAAATAAATACTATCCTTTTACTTGCAGCATTTTGTCTGTTGATGTGATTTTCAATCCTATTATTTTATACGTACAAGAATCAGGAAACTTCACTATATGCAGTATGCATGTAGTTTCCTGAAAATATACACACAGACACATATATGACTTGGTATTAAAATTCGAACTTGATAACTATTGTACTTTCATTTCTTGTCTTTCTGTTTCCCTTCAGTCTTCGGGTTCTTAATCTTTTTGGATGTTTCACAGAAAGCAGAAAATCTGAATTTGTCTGCAACACTTGGGTATATGAAACTAGAAGAGAGCTTTATCAAAATGACATCATCTGTTTCTTGCAAATTGGACCGTCAGCAGGATTTTTGACTGTCTGCCACAGGAAAAAGAGCCCTTTCAAAATCCAATTTAAATCTGAGCATTGCTGTTTCTAGGGTTCTGCTTGCAAAAAAACTTAAATATATGGACCCAAAGAATTTTTCATGACAAACCCAGTCCTTTATATGCTGAGCCACACAGGTCTTTTTTTCACCATAGCCCTTGCATGATTATTATTATTTTTTCAAGGGGACAATGAAATCTTTTAATTTACTATGTGACTCATCAACTGACAATTTAGTTTTTCTGTGTTACATCAACTATCCTTTCTTGTACCATAGAGTCACTCAGAACCCCTTTAGTCTTAAGAAATTGCTTAGCTGTGACAATTGGAATGTATTTCCAGTGGACAAGAATTTCTTTAGAGCTAGAGTTGTGGTGAGTAGTAAGAGTGAAGTGTTACCTTTAAAGACAGGCTAAGGCTGATCAGTGGTGGTTTTCATGGGATTAAAAAAAAAGAAAAGAAAAGAACGTCCATAGCACTGCATACCTCAGGACAGGAGGAACCACACTCTGTCTATTATCTTATTCATACAAGAGCAAAGTAATTGTTCTACATATTCAAAAATCCCAGAGGCTATGGGTGTGCTGGTGTGCTTGTGAATGTACACACACAAAGTAGTGATTTGACTGGGATACATTAAAATTGTTCTTTCAGCATATTCACACTCATGGGATGAAAAATATCAAAGAAGAGCCTGAAGTACTTGAATTTATGCTGTCTTGTGAAGTAGAATGCTTTAGCTCTATGACTGTGATTTCCACAGCTATAGCTAAAGTCTGATAAAATCAAATTACTAGAATTAGATAAAAATTAGATTACTTCCCTTGAATTCTATTTGCTGTTGTATTACTGTAGCAAAGCAGTTTTGTTGATGTTTAATAGGAGCTCTACAATGTATTGTGTTATGCTACAGTGGTTAAAAATTTTCAATTAGACGGAGTAGTAGATAAATTCCTGCAGAATATTTTTGCTTTGAAGCTTGTTTATACTTTCCAGCTGTGATGTAAGTGAACAGCAATTTTTTGTAGCAGAGAAGCTAATATGATACCCTGATACTTGTAAAGAAAAAAACAAACCAAAAAAACACAGGATAAAAGCTGCTTCTATTTATGCAGTTCTACCCTTCCTGATTTTGAGAGATGTTCTCCAGTGTAGAAGACATAATAGGAAAAATTACCAATAAGCTATATTTGCTTGAATGATCATCTGGCTAAGTAACAAATAGTTGTATTTGCTACCTGTTCTGCTTGATTTAGCCATCTCTGTTTAGTGGCACAATCACAACTATTAACTTTGATAATAAATGAAGGCAAAATGATTATTTTACTTGCTGTTATGAAATGCTACTTTTTCTTCAGTCTCTAAATTTTGTAGTGGTATTTCTGTTTCCCAGCTGAAGTATTTCATACCAGTGTCAAACAGCATATTAGCTGGAGAAAAAGCTTATGTATGGTGGGCAAGAGGAATCTTTCCCACACATAGGCACAGAAGGCATATCCATCCTTTTTAAAAGTTGCAGCAGCATCTGATAAATTTATCACATACCTGTGAACTTCAAAAGCCATCTCTGAGGCTTCTAGTCTTGAATTCCAAATGCCTTATATACGATTTTTCTCTGACACATCTAGCAAAAAGAAAATGAATGATGATATGGTAATCCATAAAGGTTTTACCAAGGTTCATCTGAGCTGTTGTATATACTGAGTACTTGGTTATGGCTTCAGTGTTACTATCAGACTGAATTGTCCTGCAACCATGCTGCTGAGATGTTATTCTCAATACTTTAATATATTTCCTCTATATCTAGATTTGTAGGCAGAGCTGGTAGCTACCAGAACTTTCTTCTGTAAGAACCTGCTTTGAGTTACTAAAAATTTTGGCAATTTAGATATCTTACAGTGAAATTTTTATTCATTAGTTTTTGCCTCAAAAAAAATCAGGGAACTCTACTTTAAGCAGTTTGGTTATTTGGAAGAGGAAGATTAAAGAAAAAAAAATTTCCTACTTTCTGTCCGGAAGTTTCCCAGCCATTTGTTTGAGAACCCCTGTGGTTCCTTTATACAGTAGAACAGGGACTTTCTGGGGAATGAGGGAAAGGGTGATTCCCATTAGGTATCAGAAGTAGGTTTGTTAGTGTTTCTATAGATGTGCTGTCATTTGACTGAGCTATTATAAACTGCATGATCTGTGGACAGGGCTCTGAGATAATGTCTTGCAAGAGACTGTACCACTTGGAGTGCTTGTCCCATCCACAGTGCCCTTCTGTGGTGATGGAAAGGACTGTACGTGTATTGCCACCACAGTCAGCTCAGCACTGACCTTGCCAGCCTTGCAAACAGGGAGGGTCTTTTTTTGTTCACTCTGGTTACCTAAATGGAGGACAGAGATAGGCTCTCCTTTGTTCTCAATGCCCTGCTAATATTGCTGCAGTAGTATAGAAAAACAGGAGAAAAAAAAAAAATCCAGCTTCAGTACAACAATATAAAGAGTTAAAGGCAGACAGACTGAATTCATGGAGCGGGAAAGAGAAAAAATAGGGGGACCAGTTTCTGAAAAAAAGATTTATTTGCAGTCCTCTGCAGAACCCAGGATGCCTGAGGCTCAAATTTCTTCTGGTGTAAGCAAATGGCTGTGAAATGTACCAGCAAATTACTGGCTGGTTGCCTTTAGGAACAGCTATTCCTGATGCCAGTTACTGCATGAACTCAAGGAGTAGTCATCTTTGTTCTGCCAAGGTTCTGGTCCTGCTGTACAGAATTAAAGTCAGTTACATGTGATAGTTTTACATTCTTTTCTTTTCTTTTCTTTTCTTTTCTTTTCTTTTCTTTTCTTTTCTTTTCTTTTCTTTTCTTTTCTTTTCTTTTCTTTTCTTTTCTTTTCTTTTCTTTTCTTTTCTTTTTTTTTTTTTTTTTTTCTCATCTTTTCTTTTCTTTCCTCGTCTTTTCTTTTCTCTCTTTTCTCGTCTTTTCTTTTCTTTTCTTTTCGTGCATTTAAATTGTTATGCTAGTGTTAAGAGTGCAAAATGAGGTATACAGCCAATGCCAGAATTTCCCCAGAAGAAACATAATGCTTGAAGCTTCCTTATATGTTCCTTACAGGTCTAGTCACTAGAGGAGCTGTAGGAAGGAATCACCATAGTGACTGTCTGGGATGAACAGGAGTTAAATCAAGGAAGAATAGTGATGAGGCACAGCATTCCCAAAGGGTATTTCCTGGCACAATACTAACAGTTGATGGCAATGTCATGCTGCATTATTGAGTTCCAGAAAAGGCTCAAGGAACAATGCAATGGAACAAATTATCTTTGAAAAGTTTCCATATGTAAAAGTAGTCCACTGCAATCCACATCTTTCCTTTTGTCTGTGAGCATGCACAGTGGATATGAGTAATAAACTAAGCTGTTACCTCAGTCCAGTCCTGATGTGGCAACCAAGGGTGATTTGCATGACCCTGTTGTTTCCCTTAAGAGTCCTTTTAGGTGAGTGAAAAAAGGAACAGGATATTTATTTATTTATATATTTTGCTAGAAAGAAGGAGGAGCAGAAAGCAAGGTATTTTTCCTTTTCCTGTTGACCTATTGAAATAGCAA
>NW_010335144.1:0-768 GCF_000700745.2 Antrostomus carolinensis
GGGTGTCAGCTCCCCCAGTCCATGAGTGAGGGATTCTTGGGGGGCACCCATGGGTGATGGATGTTTGGGGCACCTCTGGGTGATGGATTCTCGGGGTACCCATGAGTGATGGCTGCTTGGGCCACCCATGGGTGATGGATTTTCAGGGGCACCCATGGGTGATGAAGGATGTTTGGGGCACCCACAGGTGATGGATGCTCAGAGCACCCCTGGGTGATGGATTCTCAGGTCACCCCTGGGTGATGGATTCTCAGGTCACCCCTGGGTGATGGATTCTTGGGTCATCCATGAGTGATGGATTCTCAGTCACCCATGTGTGATGGCTGCTCAGGGGCACCCCTGGGTGATGTGTGTGATGGCTGCTTGGGGGCACCCATGGGTGAAGGATGTTTGGGGCACCCATGGGTGAAGGATTCTTGGGGCACCCATGGGTGAAGGATGTTTGGGTCACCCATGTGTGATGGTTTCTCAGAGCACCCATGGGTGATGGCTTCTTGGATTACCCATGAGTGATGGATTCTTGGGGGCACCCATGTGTGAAGGATGTTTGGGGCACCCATGTGTGATGGATGCTCAGGGCACCTCTGGGTGATGGATTTTCGGGTCACCCATGGGTGATGGATTCTCATAACACCTCTGGGTGATGGATGCTCAGAGCACGTATGTGTGATGGCTGCTTGGGGGCACCCATGGGTGAAGGATGCTTGGGGCACCCATGGGTGATGGCTTCTTGGATTACCCATGAGTGATGGATGCTCAGGGGGACCC
>NW_010335144.1:836-1154 GCF_000700745.2 Antrostomus carolinensis
GGATTCTTGGGGCACCCATGGGTGAAGGATGTTTGGGTCACCCATGTGTGATGGTTTCTCAGAGCACCCATGGGTGATGGCTTCTTGGATTACCCATGAGTGATGGATTCTCAGGCCACCCATGGGTGATGGATTCTCATAATGCCCATGAGTGATGGATGCTCAGGGGCACCCATGGGTGAAGGATGTTTGGGGCACCCATGGGTGATGGATGCTCAGAGCACCCATGGGTGGTGGATTCTTGAGGGCACCCATGTGTGATGGATGCTCAGGGCACCTCTGGGTGATGGATTTTCGGGTCACCCATGGGTGATGGAT
>NW_010335145.1:0-5874 GCF_000700745.2 Antrostomus carolinensis
AATGATAACAATAGTGATAACAGAATATACATATGTGATGCATAGTGTCATTGCTCACTACCCGCTGACCAATGCCCAGCCTGTGCCAACCAGCGATTCCGGAGCCGAGAGAGTCTCGAAACCGAAACCCCCAAGAGAATACCCCATCTTCCAGTCAGCCCTGGTTGATATACTGACATGATGTGACATGATCTGGAATATCTCACTGGCACATCCAAATGCCAGTTTTGGGTTTTGCTGTTCACACTTCTCCCTCCTAGTCCTAATGCAGCTGTGAAGCAGCTCCCAGGCCAGAAGGAGATCCTGGCTTCTACGCTCTTTCAAAATCTCACTCTTATTTCTCCCCAGCAGATGCAGACCCTGGGACCAGAACTGTCACCATATTTCCTGGTGCACAAGGACTGTGGGACACTGGTACCAGCTCAGCTCCATGCTGGAGCAGGGCTTTCCCAGTGCCATAGGTGCTGGGGGTGGGAAATAGCCCATTGTGATGTCACTGAGCAATGGATTGTGAACACATGGCCCTCGCTGCTCTTCCCCAGGTGCCAGCAGAGAATAGTCCATGGTGCATAAACGCAGGGATTTGGTCCATCAGAAGTGGACCAATTCAGGAAAGATTAAAACCTTGAGCATATTCTGGAAAAAAATGCTGAAGTGTGTGTGATAGAGAGAAAAAGAGACAGATTAGGGGTAGGGAAGCTCTCTTCTTCCCATTCAAGAAGTGTGAGACAAGCTGCTAGATTTTTCCTCAGGCTGACTGGAAGCAACAAGTTACTGACTGGAAGCAGAAAGTTGATTCTCATGTGATTTCTACTGCAAATATGGAAATTCAAACTGACCCAGAAGATTCCTGCCACTTGCCGTCACTCTTTAGTCCCTTGCTAAACCCAACATACTGGTGAGGGAGCCATTTCCCACAGCCAAGGAGCAGTCTCTGCTCTGCATCTGCTCTCCTACCTAGTGAAAGAACATTGTTAATATTGCTATGCAATGGGTTGCCTGCAATGGCAGGTTCTCTGAAAATGCCTCCACTGCCAATATGTTGGTATTAAAGGACTCCACAAAAAGCTTACTCTTCTTGAGCTCACTTCAGTCCACAGTGAGATGGATTTAAAACTGGATGAACAGACAGACCCAGACAGTGGTGGCATACTGTCTACTTGGGAGTCCAGTAACTGGCAATGTACCCCAGCTGTCAGTACTGCCTCTATTCCTGCTCAACATCTTCATTAATCATCTCGGTTAAGGGGTAGATCATACTGTCTCTATACTGTCAATAAGTTTACAGATGACACAAAACTGGGAGGAATGGCTGATAGGCCAGGGGGCTGTATTGCTACCCATAGGGACCTCAAATGGCTGGAGAAATGGGCCCACGGGAACATCATGATATTTTGCAATGTTGCAAGTACTCTTTTAAAATAATCAAAATTTGATTATATGCAAGAGTTGGTTTTAATTTAGAAGTAGAAAATTGTAAAGCATAATGTATGTTAGGATTGTTAGCTTTGAACTAGAAACCTCACCAAGAAGAGACTGTAAAGTCCCAGGCCTGTTCTAATAATTAACTTAGTACTGAAGTTAAGAACAATGTTTCTTCATCATAGAATTTCAGAAATCAAAAGTTATAACCTTAGTGTTCATAGAAGCATTAAGATTCTGTTTTACTGATCCCTGGGATGTGACAAGAGAATGTGTTGAACTAATTCCTTAGGACAAGGTAGACAGAAGTATTGGAAACAGGGCCAAGAAAAAACTGAGCATGTGCAAAGGAAAGGTACAACCAAAGAACATAATGATGAAGACTAATGATGACCACCAGAAGACCATGATGACCACCAGACAGAGAGAGTGCACATGTGAAAGGGACATTTACATATATTAATGAATTCTTGGAAATGTAATGAATATATTAATAACTTCTTAGAAAAGTGATGAATATCCATGTATTGATAGTATAAAAATTTTGTAGAGAGCTGAGTAGGTATGCACAATAGGTAGAGAGATCCCCCAAGCATCTGGCGCTGTAATAAGTGCCTGCTTCTTAAGGCTACATTGGTGTTAAGAAGTTTATTCCTGATTTCATAGAATCATAGAATCATAGAATAGATTGGGTTGGAAAAGCACTCCAAGATCATCAAGTCCAACCCCTGATCCAACTCCAATTACTATATCATGGCACTAAGGGCCACGTCCAATCTCTTTTTAAAAACCTCCAGGGATGGTGAATCCACCACCTCTCTGGGTAGGCCGTTCCAGTGCCTGATTACCCTTTCTGTAAAGAATTTCTTCCTAACATCTAACCTAAACCTCCCCTGGAAGAGCTTGAGCCCATGCCCCCTTGTCCTATTGTTGGTTGCCTGGGAGAAGAGACCAACCCCCACCTGGCTATAACCTCCCTTCAGGTAGTTGAAGAGAGTGATGACGTCACCTCTAAGCCTTCTCTTCTCCAGACTAAACAACCCCAGCTCCCTCAGCCTCTCCTCATAGGACTTGTGCATTGACAACAAGGGCAAGTACAAAGTCCTGCACCTGGGAGGGAACAACCACAGGCATCTGCATATACTGGGGATCATCCAGCTGGAAAGCAGCTTGGCAGAAAATGACCTGGGGGTCCTCGTGGACGCCAGTTGGACATGAGCAAGTACCTTGTAGACCTGCAGGACACATCTATTCCTTTTTAGGCCCTTCCCCTTTACCAACAGGACTGAGGAGACACCCCTTGGACTCCCATGGCCTTGACTTTCCTCTCCTGAGCCATGTAATCATTGCTGTATCCTTGACAGCATCACTGGTGGCCATAAGGGAGAACATGGACGAGTCCAAGGACTGGAAAAGTACCAGCAGTCTCTTCACAATGTCCAAGCCACTGTTACGGAGCAGCCCTCCTCCACATCAAGTCAGGTCAGTACATGGGGTACTCATCACTATGGCAGAGTGTCCCCACCTCCAAACACTTGCCACTTCTTCCTGCTGCTGCTTCTTAGGTTCTGCTAGCATGTTTGCTTTGTTGGTCACAGCTTCTAGCCCCTCCACTATTGTCAGAACACTCTACCTAATCTATAGCTGCAGTTCTACATGTAGAGCAGGAGTGGTCCTTCTGGTACAAGAAGTTGCCAGTCCCCAGCCTTCACCAGTGAAGGACCCTCCGTTTCCCTGCTTAATAATCACAGACTCTGATGGCCCCTCCTTTTGGACAGCTGAATGGTTTGACTCTTGTTTGGAGATGACCCAGTTGACCTCACTCTCATTGGACCTGACACTGTGCAGGCTTCTGACCCTCACCTGCAGTGGCTTTATAGAGTGGCAATAGAGATCCTCCACCGGCTCATACTCCCTGAGAACAAGAGCATCATTGCCACTACCCAGGCCTCAGTAAGGCCCCACACTGCTGCACTGCCTTCAGCCCCGTACCTGGAGATCTGAGTCCTCCCATGGGAGCCACATCCAGGTTGACGTGGCTTCTGATGTGCTGAGGTAGTTTCTCTAGTGGATGCCAGGGACCATGATTGGTGGTGCCTCACCATTATCACTGAGCACACATACACTGGTCTCAGTACATTTTCTGGCTCCTTTTTATATGGACAAACTACTACATCTGCTGTCTGCTTCAGTTAAAAGTCAGTATTTTAAGAGCATCCTGTATGTCAACCACATCCTCCTCAACACACTTTCTGTGGATCTTTGCTGAACAATGTAAGGTGAATCCGTGTTTGCTTACATGTCTCCTGGTACCACTTAGAGTTTTCCATATGAAATCCATCCACAATACTTTATGTCTCCATATTATAATTTTTTTCGAATGTGGCGTTAGTTTCATAAACCACAAAACTGGGGGTTTTTGCTTAAGAATTTTCTCTTTGTTTTTAGTACTGTCATGTACACATAGCTGGTTCCACCAGCTCGGTGACAAACCATATAAAAGATGGTTATTTCTATAGGAAGTGTAATCCCTTCCTAGATAAATAATTTTCAGTACATAGATTGCAGATGGTTTTCTTAGACTGTTCATTACTTGTAGTTTTATGCTTTATCACTGCTTTCTCACTGCAGTCATCTGGCATTTTTCTGTCCATCCTACTCTACCATAAATCTGATAAAAAAATTTCTTGAATAAGAAATGAAGAAAAAATGAAATTATCATTCTGCATGCATTTTGGGATTGTTTGTTTGTTTGTTTGTTTAACAATTGCAAGTGGCTCTTTTCAGTCATATCTATGAATGGAGGGGAAAAGTTGTGCAAAGACATTGCTGTTCACAGAGCTCTTGGGGCTAACAATATATATTAGCATGACTCAGCCCTACAGTTATCTGGAGTTGAAATTCATTCTAATAATACTACATTTGGTGCTATCAGAGTGTTTTAGCTTTCCTTTGCCTTTCTAGCTCTTGTCAAAAACTGATGGCATTCAAATCATAGTCCCTGGAAATGTTTGAAGGTACATGTGGTAACAAACCTTTTTTTTCCACTTTTTTTTTTTCTTTCTCTGTGCTTTGATAAGGAAAAAAAAAAATGATGTTTTCCCTTTACATTTAATTTCTCTGCCTTTGTGTGTTCTCTTGATGCTCTTGGAAATTCTGCAGCCATAGACACAGGTAAGTGGATTAACACTTAAAGCATTACGTTATTCTGCTGCACTGAAACATTAGTGGGAAACTATAAATCAGTAATGAAAAATCCCAGCTGAAAACCTCAAGGCCTTAATCAATCAGTCAAATAGCCAATTCAGTTAACTATTTCCAAACTCATCTCAGTTTAGCTGAGTGCTGAGAGTTATTGTAAGCAGAAGACAGGTCTAGAGGAGGTGTCAGTTTTCTGCTTCTTTCCATATATATAGTGGTTTTAATATTAATTTTAATATTCCCTAGTTTGAGGACTGAGACATCAGTCTCTTCCAAGAGTATTCCTGTACAACATTATTTGCAACTGAATTTAAAATCTTTTAAATGGACTTTAAAAATATCAGAATTCAGGAATGGTCCTTCACATCACATTGCCTTTTAAAGCACACAATGGTAATTCTTCTAGAATTTCATTTATTTCTTTAAAGAAACAGTATTTTTTATTTGCATAATTTAGAAAAGTCCAGGATTTAGGAAAAAAAACCCAGCATGTCAAATAACTTGACGTACATGATAAAGAACAAAAGAGTCATTAACAATGAATTTCAGGGAATATGTGAAAATTTGTTTATTAACTCCTGTGGTGTCTAAGGTTAATTCTGCCCACTTATATATATATGCACTATTATGAGCCATGATGCAGTGGGTTCATGGAACATTTAAAGATCACTATCAGATTTGATAAGCATAAGTGTTATAGCACTTCTAAGGTGCTAAATTAATATCTGCAGAGTGACAGAGATACTGTTTCTGGTGTTTTCTGCTGAAGTGGAAACCAGCCTAATGCAAATCCTTAAAGAGGTCAAATAAAAAAAAAAATAAAAAATCATGCTTTGGGAAGAAGCTGTATACCTGAATTTGCAAGCTGCTCAGCAGACGTCTGGGAAGTGTGTCGTGTGTCCAGTTTCCCAATTTCAGGGATGGAAGGGATGGCTGAATGCCTTAGCAGCTTTTTCATTTATTTTAAAAAGAAGGAAAGGTGAAGGTGAGCATTCCAGTATGGGGGGGGATGGAGAGCGAGGGCTTGGGAGAGAGGACTGTGATTCACACAACCTCAAAGTGCAACCCCCAGCTCTCATGCAGCTTTTCACTGTGATCCAAACAAAGTGAGCTGATTCAGGAACCCCTCCTCCCAGTAGATGTAAGACATAATTCATTAGTGGAAGATGATCCCATTAAGTCTAGCCAAAGCCTTTCACTGGGACTACTGAGCCTTCAGGGACCCAACTCCCTCAGAGCTAGCTTTCCTGC
>NW_010335145.1:5908-39956 GCF_000700745.2 Antrostomus carolinensis
TGCAGGAATACATTTATACCATTGTGCATGGAAATTTGCAGCAAAAACTGTTGCCATGATGAATGAGAGTCATAACCTCTTTCTCATCACATGTTATCCTGGAAATTTAATTACAACACCTTAAATACTAGGAACTGCATTTACATGCCTCTTCCTATACAGTAACTGCATTCTTTTGCATTAGTGCATGCAAATAATCCCTTTCTCAGGATGGTCAACAGGAACAGCATTAGATTGTTAGTACACTGCTGATGTTTTTGTTTGGTTTTGATTTGGGGTTTTTCTTTTAATCTGCTCGCAAAAGTAATTGTTTTAAATAAGATTAGAATGATTTTGGAAAAAATCTTGAATCCTTTTGCTCATCTGTAACGACACATCCTCAACTGGTAGAAATGACCACAGGTGTATTTAAACACCATGTTTTATTCAGAAGATCTACAACCGTTTAAACCAGATGGAGATCTGGTTCATAGCTTAACTGACTGTCTTTAGGAAAGAGTTAATCATTAAACAGAGACTCAGAATAATTAAGGTTAATTTATTTGTTGGTATATAATTTTTATGGCAAGAGCAAGAAAATAGTTCACCACAGCACTGATATGTCAAACTGCAATTTTCCATGTAATTCCCCTAATGCTCATTAAGTTCTGAATAACAGGAATGGAAACCTAAAGTCTCTTCCCTTTGATGTTGCAGCTTTACATCCACAAATGCTATCAGCTACAAATCCAGACAACACCTTAAATTTAAACAAACTCACATTGGTGAAATCTTGAGTTTTTTCACTTGATAAAATATTTAATTCCTTCCAGCACCAAGAAAGAAAATAAAAAATGATGTGTGGACTTTCTTAGCAAATTTATTTCACTAGATTTAATTTTGTTATGACTCAAAAATCAGTATTTGCACAAGTAATTTTTCAGTTCACCAACAACAAAATGACTAGTTAATCTATGTATCTGTGTCATGATCATTTTTAGTGATATTTCATTAGTTTCAGAGTGTTTCTTGAAAGTAAAATAAAAGTAGATTTTTTTTTCATTTCCACTCTCCATATAATGCAAATTTCATGAGAACACATAGGTTGAGAAATGTGTGAGCCAGATTCAAAAGTATAATGAAAAGTACGCCAGGAATAATCAATCTAAAACCAAAATGGGCATTTAACTGCAAACATTGTGGTTTACAAGCTAATTAATTGGTAAGGTCAGTTGTGCCTAGGTGACCAAGTCATTATGAATTCAGCTTACTCTATAAATTTGTAATCTATTAAATTTTCTTATTGTAACCTACACGCTTTCAAAAGAAATTGCACTCTCTATAAAGGAAAGACAACTAAATAAATTTGTTACAGATTGTAGACATCTTTCTTGCAGATTCCCAGGAATTCCTTAAGAGGAAAAGGGTGCAAAGTGAGGTAGATATCCCTTCTTTACTTTAAGAGGTCATATAGGGCTGACAACTTAGAAAATATTTCCATAAGGAAAGTGACAGCCATCACCTTCCTACAAGAGCCTGGATTGAATTTCAGATAATAACAACATATGCAAAAAACCCCCTATAAATATAATAATAAATAAAGTTAAGCTTTCTTGATGTTTCTCAGGAGGAATGTCCAGGAATAGAGACATAAAGGCATCTAATTGTTTTTAATATCTGGTTCATATACTCACAGGCATACAAACCTCTAATCTATCATCTGTAGTATCAGATATAACTGGTACACATTCTTACTAAATTTGAAATATTTTCCTGTTGTACTCTATTTAGTATTTGGTTCAGAGACTTTCTCTGCCCCCTACCCCACATACATATTTATTGTTACTTTGAATTACATTGAACCTTTATTTTCTGAACTCCAATATTTTCTATTTGAAACAACTAGCAATTTTTTTTTTCAGTCTTCTTAGTGTAGTAATGCTCCACAGATGTAATTGTGCTATTTCCTATGCAGTTTTAAAATGTTAAGTGGGATGTGCAGATTGTGCCCTAATGCAGGCTGTTTCCCTGTACTTGGAATGAATAATTAATTGTCACTTAGTGCAAAAGTACTTTGATCACCACTGAATATATCACAGGTTGTTCAGGGTTCACAGCTAACCATGAGTAAAAAATGCCATGGTATAGACAAAAACATCACTCTTCCCAGCCTTACTCTAAAGCCCAGCATCATTTGAAAAACAGCTTGCCACATAAGGTGCAGAGGGGCTTATTTTACATATATCTGTGCAAATTGGGAGCTTCTCCAGCACAGTTGCACAACAGATTTATGATCTATATCCATGTACCTGCACCAAACTTCTGCCTAGGGAATGATGCATAACTTCAGTGAGACCATGTCTGGGAAGTTAGAGCTAAAGCCTTTTTGCTTCTGTTTCCAGATCTCTTGTCAATTCATTCTCTTATGAGCTTTGTTGCAGCTGTGAAATGAATATCAGTGGCAACCATCAGGACATTCACTGAGTACACAGACATTATAATGCCCTGTTTAAACTAGCAGAACTAGGCAGCGTGTTTCAAGTTGGCCAAGTGTGATCTGTCAGACATCTGGGAAGGTGGTATATGGGAATCAAACTGCATGTCATACATTAATTCTGATAATCCACTAGAGTGGGCTTGAAAATGGAAAAACAGTGTAGCTATTTAACTTAGGAGAAGCTCCTTGTTCAGTCACTTCTGAGGAAAAATAACAATATCACATATTGTACCCATTTAACTATATTAAATTAAACAGGAGCAAGGTATATTTGAACTCAAATAATAATGTGCATACACAGAACTGATCCAGATCTAGACTAATCTTTATGATCTCTGCAGCAGAAGTATCCATGGCTTCTACTACTGTCCTTTCCACTTTTCTATCCATAAAACTTCTTTACTACTCTGATCTCCTAGCTGGTCTCCTTATTCAGTATTAGAACTTCAGTAACACTTCTGCCCTATTTCATGTCAGTCTTTGTTCCTTAAGAATTAGGGCTACCACAGTGATTGGAAGGAAAACATGAAAATTGGGTTGAGGGAAGGTGTTTAGTATCAGGGTAAGGTAGGCTGGATTTTATCATGTTGTTTCACTGAAATACCTGTTGCCAGCAGCTGCCTAGCTTGCCCTTAATTACAGTGCAAAGTCCTAACCTGATTGACTTTCCCATGAGCAAAAGGCAGAAGGAAAAAAATATGGACAAAGCTGGATAAAATTTTAATTTTTAACATCAACATAAAATGCATTTTTATATGATTCTTTGATTGAGTTTGGCGACATCTTTGAAAAGGTGGAGTCTCATATTAATATATGTGCCTTTTTTTTTTATTTGGTTTAAAAATACTTACTTTTATGGAAAGAGAAGTATCAAAAATGCTTCCATTTTACTTTTTTCCTAGTCTAAGCCACACTTCTAGGGGAAAAATACTCTAAAGTTTTTTGGGTTTTTGTTTGCTTGGGTTTTTATCATGTGTCTAGGACTGTAGAAGGAGTTATTTAATAATGCCCAAGAACACTGAAAAGTGGGAAAAAAAATGTTAATGCTAATGCAGGTTAAGTCAATATATATGAAAGTCTGTTGTACCTTTAATCTTAATAGATCTTTTTTTTCCTACCTCATATACCAATAACCGTACAATATTTACACGTATAGTCATCTTCCCATAATTTAAGTTATAAGCAACTACTGAGTAATTGCTAAAAGCTCCTTCTGGAGACTTTTAATACATATGAAAATACGTGCATATAAGCTGGTTACTGGTGAGCCATTAGGGTCTTTTGAGAGAGCTTGCGTTCCCTATATAACTGTAGACAGATATTTAGACTACTACATGGGTTTCTCCTGTCTGGGGTTGTAGTTTGTTTGGGGGGGGGGGGGGTTTGATGCTCTTTCAAATTTCTGGTCATCTCTTCGCATTTTTGTCTGTGAACACCTGAAAATCCAGATATTTAAAGATGCCTCGCTTGTCTTTCAGCAATATAATTTTTCCTATGTGGCAAATGTTCTCTGAACAGCATGTCAGTTAACTATAAAAGGGGAATGGATGTAATCTTTGTCAAGAAAACTGAAGGATGTTTTCTTGACTAATCACATATGGTACCTCAGCAGAGAAAATGCTTACTAGCAGACTATGGAATCTTAAAAAAGATAAGGTAGAAGATTTTTCTGTCATGTCTTATTTTCTAATACACACTACAGAAAGAATAAGCACAAGCACTGCATACCTTTCCTGATGAATGGAATGTATGGCCCTTGCACTTACTGTGAGACTGGATTGATAGTAAGGGGAAATGAAGGAGTGAAGCCTTGGCAACATACACAGTGCTCAGTAACTCTGAAAAAAAACCCAAACAAACCAACAACCTATTTGCAGTAAACACACCAACATGTATTGGTCTATGGGAAAGCTGTCATCTTTCCAAAGAAATTATCTACTTTGTATTCTGCATGTTTTAAATTATAGTTAGACTATGCTGTCTCTTTCCATTGAGTCTGGTAACAAAATTTACCACTTTGAAATGAGCTAAGTTTTCTAGATGTTTCAGAGAGACTTCCGCTACTATTGTACTTTCTCTGGGCAAAAAGGGAATAAATATTTTAAAAACATTTCTCTTAAAATTGGAATATGAACATTAATTATTTTAAAATGCATCACGGGAGACCTGAGTGAAATGTGCACCTTTACGTAGTTTAACAGAAAAGATGACATTTGCAGTCTCCAGGTAAAGCTTGCCTTCTAGAAGCGAGACATATTTAACAAAGAAAACTATTTGCCACTGTTACACCTGTCACCTTTCATCTGCAATGAATCCCATCTCAGGACATATAAACTTCATTTTAAATGTATATCCCAGCAAGGGACACACAGACATTTATCCAAGCTCAGATCTGGAATTAATTAGTCCAGCAAATATCAGTTTTTTCAAAACAAGGGATTCATAAGAGTATTACAGTGGTAGAAACTCCTGGACAATGCAGATATATTACCAAATTATTACAGGGTCTTTCATTAATAAAGAGTTAGGGATTCCCCTCCCCCCCCTCCCCCCCCCAAGACAGGTTAAGGTAAAACTCACAGTCTTTATTTAAATCCAGAGCCTTTTATCTCATTATTAGCACCACAGTTCACATAGTCTCTAGTTATGTGCTTGGTTTTACAAATCTACATTTAACTAATGAGGTTTGCAGTGCCAAAATTGTTAATGAAGCCTTGAGTTCTGAGGTCTTATTTAATACCAGTAGACTAAAGCAGAAAGGTAAGGTCACAATTTTTTAACTTTGGTTAGCATATGCAGGAATATGCTGTCAGACTCTTGAGCAACAGAAGGACTATTAGACTGTAGATCACTGGAACTTTCTTCCTCAGGTCAGGACATAGGCAGCCGATAAATGATGTGTGAAGTTTATTTGGCATTTCAGCTTAACTTAGGCCCAGTTTTAGTCACAGAAATCCTGAGAAGCAGAACTCAAACTTTGTCCATAAAGTTTTAGCTTTTTCTTGCAAAGGGAGTCACAGGCCTACTATCACCCCTGTTGGAGTTTAAGGATTTCCATACTTATGCAAGCCTTCCACTGTGGCACATGTCTCAGAATCTCATAGAGCAAATTTTT
The DNA here is from genome assembly GCF_000700745.2 of Antrostomus carolinensis. NCBI lineage: Eukaryota > Metazoa > Chordata > Aves > Caprimulgiformes > Caprimulgidae > Antrostomus > Antrostomus carolinensis. The sequence goes on from NW_010335145.1 coordinate 11,500, forward strand.
TTCATTATAATAATATCAGAATAAAATGAACATGGACTTGTTTTCCAGAAGTTATTAAAAAATCAGCAGCATTGTCATATTTGATTGCTTACATAGGGAAAAGGTGAAGCATTTCAAGTTATACACATATATGAATGTAGGGAAAAAAAGAAAAATAATTTATAATGTAGGAAAAATACTTCAAACACTGTTTGTGTGTTTGTGAGTGCATTATGATTCCACTCTACCCACTTGAAAAAAGGCCACTTGCTCTCCAGTACAAATGACATTAAAAAAAAACAAACCCCCAAAACTTCAACATCACTCTGAATAGTTATTCCACATTTTGAAAAAGAAAGGTTAAAAGCAAACAGTAGTGCTAAGGATTTAATTTCCTAAAGATTTCTTTTAAAGCTTCACTTCCCTCAAAAGAGCATAGGAAAAGGGGGAGAGGCAACACTGTATACAGAAGACTTTGGGAAAGTAAATTGAGAAATTTTTAACCCAAAATAAATTAATAGTCATCCAATTCCAGTTCTCATAATTAAAGTTAAATAGTAAAGACTTTTTTTCTTTATTTTCTGTAATTCAGAGACTTACAGATGTATCAATAATCCTCTGCAGTATATTAGTAATAATATGTACTTGTAAGTTGCTGATTTTTTTCTAAGTGTTTTTGTTATTGGATCTAATTAAATCTTTTGGACATAACTTTATGAGATTGTGGTGGGTTTACCCTGGCTGGATGCCAGATGCCCACCAAAGCCCACTCTATCACTCCTCCTCCTCAGCTGGGCAGGGGGAGAAAAAAAATAACAAAAGGTTCGTGGGCTGAGATAAGGACAGAGAGAGACCACTCACCAGTTACTGGCATGGGCAAAACAGACTGGACTTGGGGAAATTATTTTAATTTATTGCCAATCAAATCAGAGTAGGACAATGAGAAATAAAACTAGATTTTAAAACACCTTTGCCCCACCCCTCTCTTCTTACCAGGCTTAATTTTTTTCCCAATTTCTACCTCCTCCCCCCCAGCACCACAGGGGGTCAGGTCAGTTAATCACACATTGTTTCTGCCGTTCCTTCCTCCTCAGGAGAAGGACTCCTCACATTCTCACAAGAGACAGTCCTCCATGAACTTCTCCAACATCAGTTCTTCCCATGGGTTATAGTTCTTCACATCACTCCAGCATGGGTCCCTGCCACTGGGTGCAGTTCTTCAGGAGAAGACTGCTTCGGTGTGGGTACCCCACAGGGTCATAGCTCCTGCCAGTAAACCTGCTCAAACATGGGTTCCTGTCTCTGTGGGATTCACAAGTCCTGCCAAGAACCTGCTCCAGCATGGGTTTCCCACAGGATTACAGCCTCCTTCAGGCATCCACCTGCTCTGGCGTGGGCCTCCATGGACTGCAGGGGGACAGCCTGCCTCACCATGGTCTTCATCATGGGCTGCAGGAAAATCTCTGCTCCAACACCTACATCACTACCTTCCCCTTCTTCTCCCCTGAACTTGCTGTCTGCAGACTTATATCTGTGATTATGATTTTGTTTATTTTATTCTTTGGAACAAGTTACATTAAATGGAAGGTTAAACAAATTGTTTAAAATTAGAGTAACACTATTGATTTCAGTGGGATTACTCAGGTGCTTCAGATTAATCATGTCACTGTGTTTTGTGAAAACAAAGCACAAGTTGCAAGTGGTTATACTATTAAAGCATACTCTCACTCACTCAGATAGGTTCAAAAGTGACACCAAATCACAGAATATTAGGGATTGGAAGGGACCTCAAAAGATCATCTAGACCAATCCCCCTGCCAGAGCAGGAACCTAAACAAGATCACACAGGAAGGCGTCCAGACGGGTTTTGAATGTCTCCAGAGAAGGAGACTCCACAACCTCCCTGGGCATCCTGTTCCTGTCTTCAGGTACATCTACCTTGGAAGAACTTATGCTCATCTAAAGTTGCATTTTTGTTAAGCTAGAGATGTAACCAAACCTTTTGCTTTGGTTACAGCTATGCTAGTTAAAGAAGTCATTGCTGGTAACTCTGGAGAAAATCATCTAAAAGTTCCTTGTTTCTGCCACTCAGGTGAGCTTTCTCTGGACTTTTAAATTCAGATTAATCTAACTCACCTGGGTCTGACTGAGAAGCTGAGCACTGCAAAAAAAGAACTTTGCCTACAGCTGTGGATGGGTAGAGGTGAGTGACTACTCACACCAACAAAGGAATTGGCACTTCTTGAAGAAGGAGAATCCCAGTAAAGGTTCCCAAAGTGGAACCAACCAAGGGAAGGAGATCAGAAACAAACCTTGGAGAACCACATCTCTGACAGGCGTATCCACAGCCCTGTGGAGTATGTATATCATCATAGTCTGATCTAATTCAGAGCTATAGCTTCTGTGAACTAAACACCAATGTAAATGTTAATTGTGTTGCAATTCCCAGCTGTCTACAATGCCTTTCTCCAAGCTGTGGTGGGTTAATTGGCTTTGCACTGACTTAATGGCTAAATTTCAGCAGAGAGATATGTTGTGATACTGGGGGTCAGCCTGATCTATGGCATTAAATGGTGGGAACAGGGAGAGAGAATCCCCCTGTTATTGTCAAAATGAGTTTTTGCCTTCCATGTCCAAGCAGATTGCTATCAGTAATTATTCGAATCTCCAAAGTGTCAGGTCATATATTAGTAGTGCAAATTCTTGGACATCAGAATTAAGGAGAGTGAAAAGCATGTTTTACAGGTAACAGTGGAGTTAAACACAGCCTTGCAAGCAAACATAAGCTAGCTTTTGGCATCCAAAGTCTTGCACACTAGATACCTTTTTATACCTATGAAAAATTTATGTGAAACAGTCTTTCTAATTTGGGAATACTTTGTGCTCATTTACACAAATGTCAATGGTTGCACAATATTTAAAGCAGTATAAAAATGTACTCAGACTATCTCACATTCTTATCAGGACAGCTGGGGGGACCTCTGTTCATTTCAATATTTCTGGTAAAGGGAACAGTGCAAATGTAAAGGAATTTGGAGCCCAAACAGCACAGTTGGCTTGCAATGTTCCCAGGTAACACCAGGGAAATGAAAAAAGGCTATGCCTATGACTTAGACGTAGAAGAACACTTTTTGTTAATCACGTAATAAAACAATGTAGCCCTAGATTACATAATCAGTTGGGCTGAAATATTTTTAAATTGGGATGAAAACAGAGTAAAGTTGAGTTGTTTACCCATTGAGAATTCTGAGAGAGTATATGTTGGATAATTGGAGCCTTAATGGTACTGCTAATATGGAAGTGATGTAAATGAACTGTAACTCAGACAGTGGTGTTAGTATCAAGTGCACTGGGGGCTACTTAGCCAAATGCACACTACAAGGTAAGGTAGTTTGGCACTTTTTCTAAAGCATTACTTTAGATATCTGTCTGTAATTTTGTTCTGCTAGAGCAAACAAGACTGAAAGCCTGAAAAGGAGACAGTATCGCTAGTAAGGACTTGTTTTGAAAGTTACTTCTTGTATTTGAGTAAATGCAAATGGTAAGATAGCCTTTGGACAGGCCAAGGGTAGTGCTCACAGCAGTAATAAAGTGCTGCTAAGCCTAAGCCACTCTTAAAATTAAATTCTCTGGTATCTAAATATTAAACATGTTCCCTGGCTTTTAACAAAGCTCATTAAAAGGATTCAAAATTTTTATATTACCTCTAAAGTCCAAATTCAATTCCCTTGGGGAAAAAAAAAGTCATTAAATGTCATTTCCAAAAGAGCGCTCATTTCAAAATTAATATCTCATCATCCCAGGTTAATATTTTGGCACATTCATTGAACAAGCATTGGCCAAACATTCACGTTTCTGCACCTAATATAAAAAATGTAAACCAATTTTGAAAAAGAAAACACATTTCTCTGGTGCTTCTGGTACTTTGCTTAATACTTCTATAAAGAGGTACAAATTATAAAAGATATGAAATAGCCAGTCTTTCGCTTCCCCATGCCAACCTAGATATCTAGGAAATGGTTCAATCTGCTCAAAACCAAAGTACATGGATTGACTTTCTACTTATTTCTGAATACATACAACTTAATTTGATTTACCATGATATACAGAGAAATTGTATTGCCAAAAAGGCCTGAAGAACTTGAGAGTGTGCAACACAATAGTTTGAGGGATGTTTTTCTCTCTCTTTCTAGTCCCAAACTTGAAACTTTCATATGTAGTAATTCATGAGACCAGGCAAAAGAGCATTAAAAACAAAAAACAAACAAACAAACAAACAAAAACCCTACGTATAGTTAGTTTGTGAAGGTTTTTGTTTATTTTTTTTCCTTTCTAAAACTGATTTGTAAAGCAAACACATAACTTTCAAGAGTAAGATGCATGCAGTGTAAAAGAAAAATACTAAAGAACATTTTTCTTTTTAGATTGACTCTGCCATGGTTTTTTAAAATATTATATTTTAGTTTCTATATTTTTCTTTGATTTCTTACAGAGAAAAGAAATAATAATGTAATTATTGCACTGAGAAGGTTAAGAAATATTCTTATGTTACTAGTCCCTTTTTCTGAACAAAGGTCATGTAATTTCCGTGTGAAAAATAAGTTGTAAGTGAATATAAGAATATAGGATGAATTGCAAATGAAAGATTATGACTTGAAATAAATAATCTTTAACCTCATTTTCTTTAATTAATTTAAGACCAGGAATACAAGTGTCAAAAATGAATCACTATACAGCAAATCAGATAGACAAATATCGTTTTTTTAAAAAAGGAAATTCAACAGTAATGGCTTAATTCAGAGGAACATTAGACAAATAAGAACAGACAATCTGATGAGATGTAAAGACACATTTAAAACACCATAATAAAACAGAAACATTTTGATGATGCAAAGTACGCTCCTGAGACCAACCATTTCTAGAATGTTATATCTGGTCCAGAACTGAGAGCTAACATCTCCGTTTAATCTCTCATCAAGTAAGGTAGTTAAACTAGCACTTAAAATCAAGGTAAAGTACATTGCTGACCCATGGCTGTTAAGAGTAATATAAAAAAATAAAGTGACTATTTTCACATCAACATAGTGATATTGCATTCTCCATCACCAAAATCTAAAAGGTCAAATCAAACAGAAATATCATGTGATTTCTGCACAGTTCAAAGTATTCAAACGGGAAGTTAGTTTTATGAACTTGTAAAGTCCATCTCATTGGCTTGTCACGATTCATCTGTGAAGGAAGCTGAAAGTTTCGATATCACTGTTGAAAATAAGTAAATAAGTCATTGAATTAACTTGACTGAGTAAAACTAACTATTTTCACTCATTAAAATCTCATAACTTCCTTAGGATTCCAGAGCTGAATTATGATCAATCCAATATCTTTTAGGATACACATTTAAAAAAAAAAAAAAAAAAAATGTAAGTGCCATGAAAAAGAAGATGAAGGAACATATAATAAAACCACATTGATTTATGAATTATTTTTATTTAAAGACTACATTCCTTTGTTTCATATTTGTTGTACTACATACTGTAGTCACTATTGATGAGTCATATTTGCATATTTTATGTTCTACTGAGTTCTCTGCTCAAAAGTGTGATTTCATATTGAAATTTGAAATTTGGATGACGGAGTTTGTACAATTATAGGCACTTTTTGTAGGTTACTTTAAGGGTGTGTCTAATATGTAGCAAATATTAGGCAAACACTTAACTGTGCATTTGAATCTAGACATTTTCTATACTTCTTGTATATGTCTCAAGGTGCCATTTCTGAGTGGAGCAAAGCACATTGTGTAAGGTCACATACAATACAGCTGACTAAGATGCTCAAGAAAGGGCAGTAGGTGAAACGAAATGTAGTCTACCAGACATAGATCTAAAACATTGCCCTGGTGTAGGTTTTGTACATACAGACGGTCTAGATTTCTGCCATGGAAATGGCACAGAAATATACCCTACCAGAGCCTTTCTGCTTATCACTTACTGTTAGATACACAGGATCCCTTCAGTGGGAGCCACTATATACAGCCTGTGGAGAACAGGGTGAATGAGAGGGACAGTAAAAGAGACAGAGTGTGAGTTATCTTTTTTTTTTTTTTTCCTAAAGTTATGAGTTGTGTCTTTTCTCTCAAATATATCAAAAATTATTTTGTGTTAAGTTTGAGACCTACATCTTAAACGTAGTTCTTTGGATCTTAGTATGAAAGTGTAAGCAACTACCTGTTCTCAAGCACTTCAATAACTTTTCTGAAGTCAATAAAGACATGCCTGCCCAGGATTTGGAAGAGAATAACAACAAAGCTCTACAAGGGACTCAAAAAGAAGGCTTCAAGGTAAAGTTTCAAGAGAGAGGTCAGAGCTATATTTTGGACTTGGAACATCATGGCTGGGAACATTTCTATCACTCTGAACCTATTGCATGTCTAGATAAATCAACAATATAACAAAAAATTGAAGGCCAAGTTGTAAGGGTATTGATGTCCATGAAGATGATGCAGATAGAAAAGGAATTTAATTACCACCTATTCAGTTCATCTGGTAGAATGAAAAAAAAAAAAAAAAAAAAAAAAAAAAAAAAAATAAAAACTGCACAACATATTTTGGTGGTCATTATTTCACTAATCCTACACACAGGTGGAGCTTTGTTTCAAGCAAACTAATAAACCCAGATGGAGGACACAGATTATAAAGCTGTTTCAAAAAAACCCTCATATGCTCTCCAAGGTTAGATATCCGTTTCCAGTCTGTTTCAAGAAGGAAAATTCTGTCTCAAACTCCTTTGCTAACAGACTTCTACTAAAAACCACCCCCAGGCTTTGAGAAAAACAGTAGGAATGTTTCCATATGAATAATGCTGGTCAGGAAAGTGATTTAAAAAATACGCTTTGCAAAAACAAGGGCTAGAAATGGAACAGATTGTTGCTAATCTAATAAATCAGAGTTGGTCTACTAATGGATTTTTTTCAGTACCTACTGTTGCTCCACCTGAAAAAAAACAAAACAAACCAACCAACCAAACAAACAAACAAAACCCTATCACATACCAATGAATCCATTTTAGATAGATGGGAAGGACCATTAACAAGGAACAGAAGACTGAAGAAGTTTGTTTATTCTGCTTACCTCTCTTAGATATTAAATTCTTACACAATTCAATATAACCAGTGACTTAATTAAATTTATGCTATATAAATAATATATATAAATTAAACCAACAAGACTATAATGTCCTTATGCATATAGTAAACATTTTTGCTTCATAAAGGCTCAAGATACACTATTTTGTGTTCAAAGCCACCTTACAAGATTCGGAGTTTTGTGAGCTTTTTAGAGTATGGGAGTCCTTTTGACAGAACAAAATAACTGCAGGTGGGTTAATAATGTCTTTGCACTAATCCTCAATGAAGTTTATATGAAGGAAAGATTTAGACCACATGTGCATGTTTTTCCCATTACTCCTGCTGGTATGTTTTTTCAGAATCATTTGCAACCACAAGATAAACTCCAGTTTCTTTTCTACATCTCTTTCTTAACTTCTCCTCCTTAGTCTGAAATCTTATTGTTTACAAAAAAAGGATAGTTTATTGAGTCCATATTTTGCGATTTTTTTCTCAAATAAATGTTTCCAAGCTACCAAAAGATGTAATTAAATATATATTTTATTTCTAACAGGACTGTCTCAAGGATTTTATTCTAGCTACTATACCAGTAACATGGTGTTAATAAAAACTGTATGCAAACAATAACAGTTTGAATTATATATACAGTGAAAACACACTTGAAAGGATTTCATGGTGTTTATTAGAAAACAGCCTGAATAAATTCAGATCATAACACTTTTTTTTCCAGACTAATCAGATTTTTGCCTGCAGACAAAAAAGACAGAAGAATAAATACAGTGAAATTAAGTGGAAAAACCAAAGGCCAAAATCCTCACTTGTCCATATCAGGATATACCAACTGTCACTCAGCAGTGGATAGAATATACAGAGCATATTTTAAAGTATACTTCCAAATAATACTTAAAAAACCCTCTAAACTCTCCCTTTATGAAAGATCTCTATGTGATTCTATACGAGGAAGTGCTGTTTTAATGTATGAAACATTAACTGGAAATCAGTTTTTGCCCTGTATATATTTTAGCTAGGAGGGTTACACAACTATCTGTTTTCAATCAAGTTCAGTAAATTATTTATTTCCTACCCGCCCCCCCCGCCCCATCCCCATGGCAGAATAATCTAGCAAAAGCTATGTGAATCTGGAATTTAATTTGCTTAACATGAGAGCCAGTCAGCATTTGATTGAGTCAAGATGTGGAAAAGTAGTAGAGCCAAAAAAACTGTACATGAAGTTCTTAATTAAACAAGACAGGAATCATAGGGTTTATTAACACGGAGCTATGCCACTAAGACCAGTACATCAGCCCTGTGACACTCAGAGAAAGGACTTAAATTCCTATACTCCAAAGACACTGAAGTTTTTGGTCTCGACACCACTGAGAAGGAATCTAGTTTTCTTGTTGCTGTTATATTCCACACTCTGAAGTGCACTTTCGCAGGAAGAAAAAGGGACTGTGTAACTCTGTAATTATCTGAGTACAGATAATTTCCTCATCTGGTAATCACAACATTTCCATAAAATGATATGTTCCCATACCTGCTAGTTCTCTTTGTTAAAATGCTGCATGTAAATGTCACCATAAAATATTCTCATGTCTAAATTCCACATTGATTTTAGGATTATTATAGATATTACTTTCTTCTCAAGTATCACTTTTTCCCCTGTAAAATTATGGGATTTAAGAATCTGGACAGGAAGATGTCAGAGGAAATGCATGGAAAGTTCTCAACATTAAATTTTAGGAAAGTAACTTTTGCTATATATCCTCACATTATTCTGCAGAAAGACACAAGGAAATCCTTGACAAATCTAGATGAGTTCTCAAAGTCATCTCAAATAACATGCCATCTGATACATAAGCATTTACACAAATGCTTTTTCATGATGACACCCTCACTCAGATGTGACAAGAATTATCAGCTGGTCAGGGTACGAGAGAACAGTTCAGGCCAGCATGGCAAGACCATCAGCACTATGAGCAGAACATCCATCGGTAAGTCTTTGAGAATTGCAATTCACATCCTTGTAGCATGGAGTAAGAACATTTCAAAATTAGTTAAACTGATTATAAATAACATTCAGCAGTACAGAAATATAGAATCCTAGAATCTAAGAATCCTAGAATGGTTAGAGTTGGAAAGGACCTTAAAGATCACCTAGTTCCAACACCCCTGCCCTGCAGAGAGACATCTTCCAGTAGATCAAGTTGCTCAAAGCCTCCTCTAACCTGTTTTCGGGGAAAAAATGAATGAACAAACAAACAAACAAAAGAAGTAAATATTAAGTTGTACAATTTAATTTTCTAGATGAGTGAAATTTGGAAGTAAGTCTTTCATGATGCCTGTAATTTAACATGCTTGTGGTCAAATGGTATATCAAATATTTCTGGACACATATAAATAAGACATCATTTTCAGAGTTTTGCCTTGAACTATCTGGTTAATCTCTAATCTCTCTAGTCTATCACAGAAGAAAGAAAAGTCCTAGAAAAATCTTTTAACTTCTTGAATATGTCCTGGGAGGCAACATTTGAAAAAAATAACTCATGGATTCAATTTATTATCATGATTTAAAACAGTATTAATATTTTTGCTTGAGGAATATAACATCAAAAAGTTAGCAGAATAACAGATTTTACAAAGTAGTAATAACATTTTAAAAGAAATCTCTCATGATTTTGACTACATTATTCTTCCACAGTAGCAAAGCAGTCTAAAGTTACTACAAAAGCCAATATTCAGTTCACTGGGACTGACAGGGGGGGCAAAAATATCACGGTCCTTCATTGACATTTTGTACTGTTTTTTCAATGTGTAAAAAAACCCCTGATTTGTGGGGGAAAAAAAGTAAATTGATATCATGGTAGACTTGCACTTGGATCTTCTGTGTAGAGAAATTCACTAGAAATGGAACTTGAGGAGTTCAGATTAAATTGTCCTGCCAATGCTATGTGGCCTGAGCTCATGCTAGCTTCTGGGTTATTGTCTAGTGTTCCAGAAGTGAAGCAATGCTGAAATAAGCTTCTCTCCAACTCCAAAAATAAGATCATGGCAGTCTATGTATGTTACATCTGTGCGAAAACATTAACATTTGAACAAACAATTCTGTTTGAATTAAGTAACCTAACAGAACATCACCTTCAGTAGAAGTTCATCCCTTTGGAAACCTCCAAGCCTTATTGTTAAGTCTTCCCATCTCTTCTGCTGCCTGTTTATTTTTCTTAGTTCTGGGAGGCTCTGCATTTAATTGTGGTTTTTGAAACACAAGTCTTCTTTAAAAAGGTCTCACAAAAAATATTTTATTTACATTCTAAGCATAAGAAAAAGTGATAAAAGTCTTTGTTAGCACATATTTTCTTCAAGATAATTAGACTAACTAATTTACATCCTAATATGTTGTGAAGGAGACCTATCAGACAATTAATAATGCACTCAGTGATAATTCCTATTTTTTATTTTTTTATTTTTTTTTTACCCGGGTTTAACCATGTCACTTCATGAGGTTTGTGTTCAGCTGTTGGCTATATCACCAATTTCTTTGAGTTATTGCATGAGTAAAGCCAGATATAAATTGTATATTTTCAGTTTTGAGGTATTCTGACATTTCAATAACAATATTTCTGCTTCCAAAAAAATCTGTTCTTTTAAGAAACAGTAAAAAAAAATGCTTTTAACACCCGAATTTTTTCAGTTTGATACATATATCTTTTTCTCTAAATTGGAGAGATATAGATTTGACAGCTGGAATGTTCCGTGGATGAAGGTCGTGAAACACTGGAACAGGTTTCCCGGAGAGGTAGTGGAAGACCCATCCCTGGAAATATTCAAGCTCAGACCAGATGGGGCCCTGAGCAACCTGATCTGGTTGAAGATGTCCCTGTTCACTGCAGGGGGGTTGGACTAGGTGACCTTTAATGATGCCTTCCAACCAAACTATTCTATGATGCTATGTTCAGTTTTGCACCTTTTTTTTTAAGGAAAACTTGTTTCAAATTAAACAAATAATTTAATATTATTATATGTTGAGAAGATAAAGAAAGAAAATAAGAATATATTTTAGTTCAGTATACAAACATAAAACATGTTAGTGTCCCTGAAGAGATTTTGTGCCTGGAAAAGCATCATTTAATAGTATTTCTTTTACTTGTTCTAGTAGCCAGATTTTAGTTAAAACCTCAGTCTGTCAATCTGCTACTTTTACATATAGGATAAATCATAACAATTCATACACATACATCCAGTTAACCTTCCATTAGTCCTTACCTCAAACTTGCCTCTTCGAGTCCCAAACCTGGACTTGTTAGGTTTGGTTTGGTTTGGATTTTTTTTTTTTTCTTTTAATGTGGGATAAATGATGGATTTTGACCTAGTCTTGCTCTCCACAAGCAATTCTGTGAGGACCAAAGTACATATGGTCGAGTTTTTTGACAGGCTTATATCTCTGTCAGTTACTGGCTCTGGCTGAAGTATTTGTGTTTGAAGTTTCTCTCTCATGTCATTTTTCCTGTGTTTAAACTGTGTGAAGTCACAGTACTGTTGCAGTGCCTGCAGGGGCACTTGCAAGTTCTCTCCTCACAGTTTTGTTACCTATTTTCACATAAAAACTTGCTCATCATTGAGATGTGCATATCTCTGTCAAATTTTATTGAAAGTAGTCAATGAGCTGCTAGAGGAGGCAAAGAACAGGTTTAGACACTGGAAATTAAACTACAACCAACCAGACCAGTTGAACTGGAGTTTTCCAAACAAATATTGTCCAGTAAGAATGCAAGCAATTTTCAATTGAATCCAGACCATTTATGCTTATCATCACCCTGACAGCTGCAACACCTTGTCAGTATGAGGAGAAGAAAAAGTTTATCACCTTCTGGAAGTATTTGTGAAATGCTGGCAAGCTAGTTAGCTTTCAGCGCTCCAGGAATACTATAGGCAAACAAGATGTTTGACTCTGCATCTCTTCTATTTTTCTTTTATTGACACCAATAACAAAATGAGACTGTAGAAATCAGAGATGCATATGAACTACACAGTACTCATCCCCAAAAGTTAATTCAAGAAAGAATTTGCCATGCTTTGGCTATAATTAATAGGAAACAGATAAACACAAACTAGGACTGTCCTCTTCACCTGGAAGTTGGTTGTCTGGTTCTCTGAACAAAATCTGGAGCGTGCAAATTGTAGAGCTGATACATGCACAAGCATTTCTACAACTCGGGGGGTGGCCAAACCCAAAGTTGGGCAGAGCTATGAAAAGGAAGCACATTGACCTCTGTTTCTTCAGTTAGCTCCCTACAGACTGGCAAAAGACCTCCAGACTGAAAGGGGAAAAAAAAAGAAGGAAATATTTATGTGTGCTTTCTTTCTGATATGACCCTTTGGCTTGCAGCAAACTCTACTCAGTCTCTAGTAGTCCCAGGGTTTTTTTTCTCTTTCCACTACCAAGAACCACTGAATAACTAAGATTGGAAAAGACCAGTGGAGGTCAGCTTGTCCAACCCCCACTGCTCAAGCACAGCCACCTACAGCCAGCTGCGCAGGCAGCTTTTGCATATTTTGAAGGATGGAGTCTCCACAACCTCTTTGGGCAACCTGTGCCAGTGCTTGGTCATCCTGACGGTAAAAAAACAAAACTGCTGATAATATTTCCAACTGACAAATTTTTTACACACTTCCCTTCCTTTTTCCCACTCTTGTATTACTTTCTCAGAACATAATGGACTTATTAAAAAAAAAAATCTTAAAAAAAAAAAAGAGAGAGAGAGAAAGAAAAAATAAAAGATTTTGCTGTGTTTTTCATGTTTCTTGTGAGAATGTAATTTGGACAGCTATCAGGGCAATTTGTAATTAGAACACTGGGGCAGATAGAATTTTGCTTTCACATGTGTTTGTGTGTGTGTGTGTGTGTGTGTGTGTGTGTGCATCCATATGATTGCACTTCTGCATGAAAAACTCTTTATCATCTGTGGAGCATCTCAATTAAGAAGCTAATCTGTTTTTGTCCCTGACAAATAAGCAATACTTAAAACAATTCTCAGGTCACTAAGAATGTCAGATAGATCTGGCAATTCAATGCCATTTGAATACTACCATACTGCCAAAAGTGCGAGAGAAAAAGAGTGATTCATACTTTCCTCTTTGTAAACAACATAGCCTGTGTTTATTAAATGTAACTGCCAGTTGGTCCTTGGAGGGAGACAAGCATATGGATGTGTTTTTCTGTAATCTGGATGACCTCATGAAGGCCACTAGGAGCCCATGGGACAAAACAGAGTCTGAACTGCAAGAGCAAGTAAGAACTTGGTTAGCTCAGATGAACCTGTAGTGAAAGCCAGCAGCACAGGCTTTGCATCTCACACAGCACTGCATGAACTAATGTTACACACTTTTTTAGGGAAAGGTAATAATGTATGCTAAATTCTAGAGCTGATGTAATATGTATTATTAAAAAAAAAGGATAATTTAAAATTACAGAGGTGATTTAATACTAATGTTTTGCCTTGACAAAAAGGCTGATAGATTTATTTTTCTTAACAACTATTCTGTTTCAGGTAATATCCCTGGCACTCTCTGGCAAATGTTAAGACTAGTGTTTCTTCCTAATGCCTGACTATCAAATGCAGTATGCATTATACTAAGTACTCATAAATTTAACCCACCAGTTACTCTGTAATGTAGAAATTTAACAGCTTTTTGCATTTGTAGCATAATGAGGCTGTGAGTGTTTTGTTTGAGGATGCACAAACTTATTATTACCAGGTATTCTTCTGCCCCATCCACATTAATTTAACAACGCTGAGGTTTTTCTGAAGAATTTTTGACATACATCTGGCACATTAGGAGAATGTGAAACTGAAAAGAGGAGGAAAACAGGCATTTTTCTGTGTACAGAATGGTCTAAAGAATGAAGATAGAAAACATGAGGGACAGCATTTATGGTTGAGATTGGAAAGAAACGTGGTACTTCTTTAGATTAATAATTCCAGTAATTTTAGAACATGTTGTCATCTGAGTAGCATTATTTCACATAACTTTCAGTGATAATGATGGGCAGATTTCTTAAAAGCTGGGAAAGAAACAAGCTTTCATGAGTGAGCTACCTACAGACTGGGAAAAAAAAAACATTCAGGGGACATACAAAGGAATTTCCAGAAATGCAATTTTTGCTTTATTTCACTCCGAATGTAGGTCTGTAGTTGTTGCAGTGCAATGCTCTGGCACAGATTCAAGGTTTTCATCTGTAGCTGTCATTGCAGTGATTAACAAGTGCACCACACTTAACAGCGTAGGTCCAAGACTCTGAAATATCTTACAAAATTAGATCTAAGAAAAGCCAGCACCTTACAATCTTTAGATTATTTTGTAAGACCTGCTTCATCACTCAAGCTTTCCCAAAGGACCAGAGTGAAAGCAGTAAAATAGGATTATAAAACAATTGTTTTTTACTAAAATCAGAGCAGGAGTACAAAAATCATTTTTCTTCAGAAACAACAGCTTATCATTTACTCTGACATAAGGACAATTAATTATTACTTTTAAAATATTTATGGTGGTGTTTTAATTCTGTACAAAGCTTAGACAGGACTGTGACAAGTGCTTTGGAAATGTTAATAGACCGAGTGTAGAGTGGGATGGTGTGTGTTTGTGTTTCATAGATACATTAACTTAATGTATATATAAATTGCATCGTTGTGGAGCTGTTATGCTTAGGAATTCAGAGATGGGATTTATTAACTGAACATATCCCTTTTATCTCCTTGCCAATAGTTTGCTATCAAATTTGTGTTTGGTGAAGTTTATTCCAGCATCCAAATCTGAGAAGCATCATTTCCCTCTTGAAATAGGAAAATAGGAATCTTGGGAGGTTCTATTGTTTGGGGTTTTTTCACTCCATTTCTTCTTTCACAAGTTATACCTAACTGAAGCCCGCAGTGAACAAGAGTTGGTTTGCATTCTTTGATAGGTTTCCCTATACCTAAAAAAACCTGTCAACATAGTATCTACAAATAAATGGTGTAAAATGCTCAATGCTAAATGAAAGTAAGTTAACAAAAAAATTTTCTCAATTTACTCTAGCATCCCGACTCTTGTTTTTAAGTATTACAAGGTGCTACCATTAAAAACCCAATAAATTAATGTAGTTTTTAGTTGAAAGTGTGTCTACACTGTATTATGCACTCTAAAGAACTTATTAAACAGATTTAATAGGAGTGAAAAACAAACATCCTAAATGAGAAAACGTTCTATGCATCTACATATAACTAGTAATGTAACAAATTAGGTGAAAAACTTAAACTCTTAAAGCCTTTCCCAAATCTTGAGTAATTATTGAATCATAGAATCACAGAATGGTATGGGTTGGAACGGACTTTAAAGATCAACTACTTCCAACCCCCCTGCCTCTAGAGCAGGTTGCTCAAAACCTCGTCCAACCTAGCCTTGAACACTTCCAGGAAGGGGGCATCCACAGTGTCTCTGGGCAACCTGTTCCAGTGTCTCACCACCTTCATAGGAAATAATTTCTTCCAAATATCTAATCTAAACCTACCCTCTTCCAGTTTAAAGCCATTAACCCTCATCCTGCCACTACCTGCTCTTATAAAAAGTCCTTCCCCAGCCTTCCTGTAGGCCCATTCAGGTAATGGAAGGTTGCAATCAGGTCTCCCTGGAGCCTTATCTTCTCCAGGCTGTACATCCCCAACTCTCTCAGCCCGCCCTCATAGGAGAGGTGCTCCAGCCCTCGGATCATCCCCATGGCCCTCTTCTGGACTTGATCTAGTACATCTGCGTCAGTCATGTTGTGGGCCCCAAAACTGGTCACAGCACTCCAGGCAAACTCTTGTAAGAGCAGATTAGAGGAGGAGAATCATGTCCCTCAACTTGCTGGCACACTTGTTTTGATGTAGCCCAGGAATTCTACCAAGTAGGTCCCTGAAGAGCTCAAAGTCTACTCTCCTGAAGTCCAGGGTAATAAACCTGTTACGCACCCTCCTCACTACCCTAAGAATCTTGAAATACACTGTTTCATGGTTATTGCATCAAAGATGGCCCTTGAGGTTCACATAGCACCTCTCTTCATCAGTTCCTCAATCTCTTGGAGAAGGAAGTTGTCATCAATGTATTCCAGGAACCTCCTGGATTGCTTAAACTCTGCTGTGTTGTCCTTCCAACAGATATCAGGGTGGTTGAAGTCCCCCATGAAGACCAGGGCTTGTGAACATGAGGCTGCTCCTGCCTGTCTGTAAAGGGACTCATCCTCTTGGTCTTCCTGGTTGGGTGGCCTGTATTAGACCACCACTATAATGTTGCCTGTCCCTGTCATCCCTTTATTCCTAACCCATAAGCTCTCAGTCAGCTCTTCATCCATTCCTAGGGGGACCTTCATGCTGTCGTTGCCATAGAGGTTGACACCCCTTCCTCATCTCCCCTGCTTGTCCTTTCTAAAGAGCTTTTACCCTTCCATTCCAATTCTCTAGTCATAAGAGCCATCCCACCAATCTCTGTGATTCCAAACAGATCATAGCCCTGCAGGCACCACACATCTCTAACTCCTCTTTTTTATTCCTTATGCCACATTCATTTGTATAGAGGCATTTAAGTTGGACCCCTGATGAATCTGACCTACTGGCTGGAGTGGCTGGAATTCCACTGTGTCATTCTTCAGGTGCTCTCCTGCTGACCTATGATCCTTCTCCAGGCTCCAGACCTCTCCCAGGTCATCTGTTGCTGGTACTGGCACCAAACTGGCAGGAATGGGATGGATTGAGGTTCCCCTCCCCTGGCAACTTTAGTTAAAAGACCGCTTCACCAGTTTGGCAAGCCTATGACCAAAGATGCTCTTACCCTTTTCTGACAGCTGGACCCCATCAGGACCCAGTATACCAGGTTTCTCAAAGCAAGTCCCATGGTCTGAGAAGACAAACCCCTGGTTGTGGCACTAGTCCTGTAATCATTTGTTGTTTTGTCAGATTTGATGAGCCCTTGCAAACCCCTTTGCTTTGGTCGGGAGGATTGATGAAAAAACTACCTGTGCTCCAGAGCTCCTTACTACTCTTCCCAGGACTTTGTAATCCTCAGTACTCCTCACACTGCTGCTGGCTGTATCACTGGTGCTGAAATGTGTATTGGGTTTGCATGGCTGGGTTTTGTTAGCTGGGTGAGGCATAGGGGTGGCTACTGTGAGAAGCTGCCAGAAGCTTCCCCCATGTCCAACACAGCCAATGCCAGCGGCTCCAAGAAGGACCTGCCACTGGTCAAGGCCAAGCCAATCAGTAACGATGGTAATGCCTCTGTGATGACATAATTAAGAAGGGGAAGAAGAAAAAAAGCTGTCCAGTTTTGAAGCTGGAGAGAGAATATGTGAGAGAAACAACCCTTGTAGACACCAAGGTCAGTGAAGAAGGAGGTGGCGGAGGTGCCCCAGGAGCCAGAGCAGAGATTCCCCTGCTTCACCCTCACCTGGTGAAGACCATGGTGAGGCAGGCTGTCCCCCTGCAGCCCATGGAGGTCCATGGTGGAGCAGATGACCACCTGTAGCCCATGGAGGACCCAATGCCAGAGCAAGTGGATGCCCGAAGGAGGCTGTGACCCTGTGGGAAGCCCGAACTGGAGCAGGTTCCTGTCAGGACCTGTGGCCCCGTGTAGAGAGGTTTATTGGCAGGTCTTGGGACTCTGTAGAGAACTCACATTGTAGCAGCCTGTTCTTGAAGCACTGAGCACCATGGAAAGGACCCATGCTGGAGCAGTTCATGAAGAACTGTCATTCATGGGAAGGGCTCATGTTGGAGAAGTTCATGGAGGACTGTCTCCTGTGAGAGGAACCCCACACTGGAGCAGGGGAAGAGTGTGAAGAGTCCTCCCCCTGAGGAGGAAAAAGCAACAGAGATAACATGTGATGAACTGATCTCAAACCCTATTCCCTGTTGCCCTGTGCCACTGGGCAGGAGGAGGTGGAAATTGGGAGAGAAGTTAAGCCCGGGAAGCAGGGAGGCGGGGTGGAGGGTGTTTTAAGATTTAGTTTTATTTCTCATTATCCTCCTCTGCTTTGACTGGTAATAAACTAAATTCATTTTCCCCAAGTAACGTCTTTTTTGCCCATGCCAGTAATTGGTGAGTGATCTCTCTCTGTCCTTATCTTGACCCACAAGCCTTTTGTTACAGGTCCTGTCCCCTGTTCAGCTGATGAGGGGGAGTGATAGAGTGGGCTTTGGTGGGCATCTGGCATCCAGCCAGGGTCAACCCACCACAACATGAAACAACAGCAGCAGATAACAGTCGGTGAACCGTATGAGGCTCAGTAGTGTCTTAATTACATCCCTGATCTGAGCCCCTGGTAAGCCTCACATCCCTCTAGACAGTGCATCAAGCCTGCAGATGGGTGCCTCTGTACCCTTCAGAAGAGAGTTGCCAACTGCTGTCACCTGTTGCTTTTTCATGTTGCACTTGTCATACAGGAAACATACCAGGCTGCCTTACTCAGCTCCAGCATGTCTCCTGATGCAATGGGTCTCCTCTTCAACGTGCAGAGCAGTGAAGTGGTTCCGCAAGGACATCTCAGGCTTCAGAAGAAGTTTCCCCCTCCTTCTGGTCTTTGCCATTGCAACTGTCTGTTCTTCTGCATTATTGGCCCCTCTCCTCTCTGTGTGTGCCAGCGGGAGAGTTTTTGGCTGATTGGCCAAGGGCTGCAGTTCCTGTACAGACTGTGCTTGGCACAAGCTCTCTGTCTCTTTCTCAGCCAACCTGATGTTATACAACCTTCTCACTGCCTCCTGCAACTCAGCCACCTGCTGCAGGAAGTCCTCCACCTTTTGCAGGCAGATCTGCAGTCTGTCCCTGAATCAGAAGAAAGGTCTAGACATGCTTCATTATGTCAAGGTTTACACAGTGGTATATTGAATTATCTCCCACTTTATCAGAATTCATCTGAACTGGTTTCATCCTAGGGATGCAATTCACTTATCCTGAACATCCTGTGAAAAGACCTTCCCATTACACTATTATTTAAGCCACAAAAACAAAGGGAATGAGGCCACAGATGGAAAAAGGTCTTCCATTTTTGGAAGCTGACTGCTATACTGATATCTGGAGTAGCCAAAAGCAGGCAGGAAACTTTTTACCATGACAACAGTTATAGCAGACCTGAGGCATAGCCAAGTGTAGCCAAGATCCTGAAGAAGGAGGGCAACAACACATATTTTGCTGCAGTACGACAGAGATGGAAAATGAGAGTGTGGTGTGCAGGACGGATGTAATTTCTGACTCAACATACAGTCTGTAGGAGGCTGAACTAGAACATGCATCTTTCTGGTAAAGTTAACATGCACCTAGTACTGGGTTAGTTGTTCCCTCTGAGGGTGTGTGGGAATTTCAGCTGAGCAGGAGAACAGTTCTCCTCTTCGCTATGGTGGAATGGAACACTACAAAAAAGATATTTTTGAGATATAGTATGCCTTATTCGGCAGACCATCCCCCACATACTCCACTCAAATTTGCCAATATTTTCACACCACCTTCATATCACCTTCATAGCACTGGGAAAACATTTGCCAAACAAGGATTCCAAAATCCCTTTTTAATTTAATCATTTTCTCACCCTCACTGTTGTGCCTCTGTACCCTTTCTGATGCCTAACCCCAGCTAGCATCACTTTGTAATTTCCCTTTTAAACAAAATGTTAATGAGCTGCCCTACTGCAATGTTATATCAACAAAGAGAAAATAAACCATGCACATATTGCCTACTTCATTTATTTTCTTCAGAACAGCTGGATAGGGAATCTCAAGACAGTTCAATTTACTTAAATACATATCAGATGTTATCATCAGCACTTCACCTGTAGGTCATACACATCTCCATTATTCAGCTGTGCTTTTTTTCGTATTTGTTGGCCTATGTGTACCTATTGTGCAGACCACTGGAAATTATTACCTACATAGAAACCAAAACCTTCAATATTACTCAAATTGCAGGACAAAGCTTTGTCTTTAAAGAAAATAATCCTTCACACATTACTTCTCGGTATTCTACGATGTGGAAATCACATGCGCTAAATCATCAGCCCACCTTGGACTGGCCAGAGTGAAGGGTATTACATGCCAGTGTGCACAACCTTTTTACTTGCTTATTTAAATGAGTTAAGTACAAGACAAAAATGAAAGGGAAAGTTGGTAATAAAATTCAGACCATGAATTCTGTCTTTTCAAAATTGTAAAAGAGGTGCCAAATGAAAAAAGGAATGTTTAATTACATTTCATAGATAATCATAACACACTAAAATCTTAGATATTGCAACTAAGATTAGCTTCCTCCTGCAATCACCATTGTAAGCCTTGCAAGGGACAAACTGTAAGCACTGAGGTTAAAAACAGAAAATGCGAGATGATGTGGGGAGACAAAGCGCTGTCACCAGTACTAAAACATAACATACATAAAGAAAAAATCTAAATACAGGATATTAATTACAAGCTGAAAGGAGCAGTAAAGAGAGAAAGAAAGGAGAAAGCAGCAGATATGACTGGTCCAAATTATATCGATGGAAAACAAATTGGTGGGCAAAGTAGTAGCCTGTGAAGATTCAGTGCTTCCACAGGCTAGGGACTATTTTTTAATGTATTATGAGAGTGAGAAAAGTAAGTGTATAGTACAGTAAAAGCTGTTGTCAGAACTAGAATGAACAGCTGTTATATGGCTTATACGATGAGCATTAGCAATTAAAGGAACTGTGCTATTCTGTTAATAGGCAAGGAATATTTGTTTGGTTGGTTTTTTGGCCATCCCTTGCTTATTTGCATCTAGTATTAATTATGAACCATTACACATTTTTACAGGATTTTTTTTTTAAAACTGTCTGCCTGCTGAAGAATTTTTTTAGCTTTCACTGAAACACATTTAGTAGTTCCCCCACATTAATTTTATAGTATCTTAAGGTATCTTAAGAATGTTGTATTTTGGGTGCTTCACTCTCTTATCGGATGCAAATGGAGACACACTGTAGTTCTATTAAGTTCCACAGCTCCTGAATAAGAGGGAAGATGGGGGACAAGGTATTCTTCTCCCTTAGAAAATTTATATTTTTCATTTTAGGAAAAAAAAAAAAAAACAGGTTTTTTCCTATTGAAAATTCTATCTCCTTTATCCTATGAAAAAATTTAAATGTATGTGTGGTGCCTTCACAGAGGCACAATTTAGGCGTTGTTGGACTCATTGTTTGGGGTTCACCTTCCATAATGCACATGAGACTCCGTCCTTTTTGAATCTCTAGGACACATATCTTGGAATTCTCCAGTTACATTTTCCTTCAAATTACTTGAAAAAATCGTGTGTCTGGGAGGGGAAGAAGGAAAGAGAAATGTGACTTGGAAAAAAAAGAATCTAAATTTAAATCTTTCCAGGACAAAACTTAAGATGTTCCTGAATTGTTTTTCCTATTCTACCAGTAGAAAGATTGAAACGATATGATGTAATAGGGTATATTAGTTCTAAAGTAAAAAGCATAGAAATTAGGGGATAGAAATTCCCAGCAGTGCCAAAGAAGACATGAGAAGGAAGCAGGTGAATTGCTGAGATGCTGAAGTGTGTTAAGTGTGCTGCATTGACTCAACTCTGCTTCCATTGAAGCCAATGGCAGTACTTAGTTGCAAATGTCATTACACGCCTTTCAGAAAAAAAATTTTCAGAAGCCAACCCTTTACACAGGCTTAGACATTTTCAACATAAATTAAAAAGAATCCACAATACTAAAAAAAAAAAAAAAATCAAATGTTAGTTAAAGCATGTAAATTATTGCTGCAGAGCTCCATTGAAGCCAGTTGGTAGCTGATGCCTTTGAAACGAGAAGCTTGATATTCAGGTTGGATCATGAGGAACAGGTGACTAGCACATGCATTGCAAATGCTATTCATAGTTCAATGGTTTATACACAGACTCTTTAAATACTGATTTTCAAAACAAAAGTTAAACTGGGAGAGACTGAAAAAATACTGACTTTAATTAGGCAGGAATTTCTAGTTCTAGAGATATGAAGGAAGGGTTTACTGTAAGTGGTGCCAGATAGTTAAAAGGAAACATTTATTTGAATGTGTTTAAACTTGCCCTGCTTGAATTACAGAATCACAGAATTGCCTAGATTGGAAAAGACCTTTAAGATCATCAAGTCATCATTATCCTAACACTGACAAGTCCCCAAGTAAACCATATCCTTAAGCACTATGTCTACTTGATAGTTAAAAACCTCCAGGGATGACGACTCCACCACTGCCCTGGGCAACCTGTTCCAACCTGATAACCTTTTCAGTAAAGAAATTCTTCCTAATATCCAATTTAAACTTCCTTTGGTGTAACCTGAGCCCATTTCCTCTTGTCCTGTCACTTGTTACTTCGTTGAACTGACCGACCTCCACCTCTCTACATCCTACTTTCGGGTAGTTGGAGAGAGAAAACAGGAGGGTTGTACAAGATGACTTCTAGAGATTGCTTCCAACCATTCTGTGATGCTGCACCCAGTAATGCAATGTCTTCTGCTCAATGCAATATCTACATTTTCAGAGCTATGAACAGTGAAGTGACCTTACTTGAATTTCTTGTATAGGACATAAAGAGTTGTTGTCATTCTTTCTTATGCCCACTATATTCCCATTCCTTCATAGGTATTGTATACTTAGGTACTGCGTATGGCTGCAGTTTTCAGAATGTATTTATGCTTTCTACTTTGTTCCGTCTTGGCAAATCTTCTTTCATTTTCTGAAATATCTTTAAAAGGATTTGTCCTTGGAGTAAGATTTGTATCAAGAATCTGGGGGTATAGCCTGAGATATCTTCAGGTGTCATTCTTTCTCTCCTGTCTCTCACACACATTTTAGACTACAAGCACAACTGTAAATTGTAAATGACTTTAATATACATTTTACAAAAACTTGTCACACATCATGTGTCAAGTGAAGAACCACATCCTACCAACATTTAAGTGCATCCATTCTATTCCTGAAACAATTCCCAGTTGTTCAGACCACTGTGTCAGTCTTGTTTGAACTTTTTTGTATCTTTGGCATTATTTTTTATTCTGTATACTTTCCTCACTCTTACCTTTTGTTGAAGGATGACCTCATATAAAAATCTCTACCTATTCTGGTTGGTTTAACACAGAATTACACAGGTACAAGAGACTTGTCTTCATTTACTGAAGATTAATGCCAAAATCTTAGGATTAAATGAACAGCCTAAATAATGTTTGCTTCCTGCACTGTAATAAATTTTAAAAACCACTTTAAAAAGTTTTCCTCTACACATTCATACCCTTTGTGCGAAACAGACTACTTTATTGTTTTTTTCAGAATTAGTCAGTAAGATCCCTGTAAAATGCTATACTCCTACCACTTTGACCATTGATTCAATCAGTACTCTGTTAAAATGTGTGTAATTGAAACAAACATACAAATAGTGCAACTCATAAAAGCAAATTTTTCATTTCTATGCCAACAGGAGAAGAAAGGGAGAAATAAGACCAAAAGAACCAAGAAGGAGATAGGGGAGGGAGAGAGATGGGAGAAGGAAAAGGCAGAGAGGAATAGAGAGAAGGAGGGAGAATTATATAACTTCATTATATGACCTTCTGGATAAAACTCTACCATGAAGACACTAACACTTTTTTAGAAAGTGAAACAGTACTCACAGCATCTCTACATGATGTTATCTCTTAATGTTTTATTGAGTCAATCAACAAATATTTCTATTCTCAAATTCACATATTTTGTGCAATAATTCCTCTTTATCTAATAATTTCTCTCTCTCTCTCTCTCATGTCAAGAAATCAACTCTGCCATACTCTGGAAAATGTGGACCAACGAAAGGTAAAGATGTTGAATGGGAAGGGAATAGGTGCAGCATAAAAATCCATGGAGGTATATGGACCAGATCATATATTCTGGTATTGCTTTATGTAGTAGCTGCATATTACAGCTGCCCACTTCATTCATTGAATTCAGCCATAAAACTTCTCCATTAACTTCACATAGGTTATAACAGAGATGATATAGCTCTGTAGCTTGACTGCAGAAACATTAGGAAGAAACTCAGCACACAAAATATCTAGCAAAAGCTTTCTCTGTCTGCACAAATTAGTCTTTTTACTGTAATTTGTCAGGATTGATTACTCAAATATTTTTTAATAGAAACAAGCAATGTTTTCTAAGGTAATTTTGAACATACTGTTCGTTAAATCAAGACTGAAATGCTCACTTAACGAGGGACATATTCCAAATGTGCTATTTAAAGGAAGAAACAGTGCTGGTGGTGATTAGAGGATTCCAAATATCTGTCTTCTTAAACTACAGAAAAAAGTTACAGTTCATGTAATATTTGTAAAAGAAAACTTAATTTTGGTTTTGGTTGTTTGCTCTTGTTGTTTTAAACAGTATTGCCACTTTAAGGAGTACTTTGAGAAAGTACTTATATTCCCTGTCAGAGTCCTCCCCCCCAGTACCCTTTTCAATATCAACAGAAGATAAAATATAACATTTTCAAATGTCGGTATTCTCTATTGTACTTTATTAAAAAATAAGTATTTTCTGGTGAATATAAAACAAGCTACCTGAAATATGGGGCATGCAATGAACACTGTAATAGTGACATCAGATCAGGCTAGCCATGCTTCAGTGACCAATGTTCCATAAAGAAGCCAGACAAAATACTTATGAGGAACTATTAAGAAACAGAATAGGGACTAGCATCAGGTAAAGAGAAAACTATACTCCTCAGTAGTGGAAGAGACAGTATGAGGCTCTGAAGGTAGGAGTATCTTGATATGTTTGGAGTTACATTGCCCACGGTGTGGCAGTTCTGCTAATGGTACCAACAGATAAAGTAAAAAAATAAAAAGAAAAAGAAATAAAAATAAAAATAAGGAAAAAAAAAAGATATATCATACATGTGGTAAAAGCAGTTTACTATGTGTTTGTTTCCTCTTCACTCTTGATCCTGGGTTTAGCAAAAGCATTCCCATGACTTGTGAAAATGTTGCATTAGCCCAGCTATTCCTTGAGGAAAAACAGACCTTTTATCACTAGATAGAAACACAAAGGAGAAACAGAAACTTTTGGTTGGAAAAACAGTAGTAAACACATTTTGATTTCATTTCATTTCATTACATTTCATCCCCAGCATTTCCACTGTTGTTTTTTGGGGTTTTGTTTGATTGTTTGTTTTAAATTGTACTGGGGTTTTCTTTTTAATTTTATTTATATTTTACTTTTATAGTATATTATCCCAATATCTTTCCATTTTGGATAAAGAAGGTTTTATTACGTAAAGACAAGATTCAATATCATTGACATAAATACCATTTTCTTTTACAAAAAAGTATTATTTACAAGTGTAATTTAAATACAAAGCAATCTAAACAAGGTCCTGCTTGTAAAACTAGACCTGTAAGCCACATCTAGAAGCTATGATGAACTGCAGAGCTAGGTGTAAGTCTTATCTCCTGCCCTTTGGAACCACAACTATAATGGTGTGTCTTCTCATGGAAAGAAACCAAGGAACTGGAACTTATGTCTCTATCTGGTACATGAGACAGAGAAGAAATCAACAAAACAAAATGTGTATACTCACTTACACTGGCTCTGAATCAGAATAATACCCAGACATTTACTGAAGCATTTTACAAAAAATAACTTAGCACCAAAAATTTCTTCTGCAAAGTACGGTGCAAATTCTTTGCCTTCACAATCTTCTCAAACTGTTGTACACTTTAAGAACTGAGTGTGCATCCTCGAAGATTTAGAGGAGACATATACAGAAATATTACAAAGTCTTACTAAAGCTATAAGCTATGCACAGAGTACTGGTGTCCCTTTAGAGTTTCATACTAAAATTTCCTTGTGTTCCTTTTTTTTTCACTGTTCCTTTTAGTTCTCAGCCTTGATGCTAAAGTGATTACTGTCTTATACATACCCTGGTAGAGCTGGTAAATAAATACTCCTGTCCAGGTGGGTTTTCAATCCTCTGAGGCAAGCCACCTTTGTTTCTGGTGTAACATGAGAACTTTCAGACATGGCTAATCCTTAAAATTGAAACATGCAATGACATCCTGTAACAACGCTTGTTTCTTAAAAATTGTATGTGCTCCAGTAACATCTGTAAGACACTGTAAGCCATAGATCTGACAGTCCTCTGTAGCCTGTATTGTAATACCATTATGCAAAACTTTCTAATTCCAAGAATTTTCTAAAATAGATATTTATGTTTTATAGAATGTTAAATTACTCACATATAATCTTTGCCTTGGGCTCAGTAGCTCCAGACCTTACCTGCCCCTAGTTTGTGCAATGACCCTGGGGAAACCTTTTCAACTTTCTGTGCAACATGTTCCCCATTTGTAAACATTCATACGTTTGTGAAGTGTTTGGTAAAATAACATTCCAACTAAATGCTCAAACACCATCATCAATTCTCTTCACCTCAGAGAGAAAACTGAGGTGGTTAGATTTTGCTCAAGGAAAATGAAGAATTGGTGTCAGAACTGTGATTTGAATGCACTTATTTGCATCAGGGTTTTTCAAAGGTTAAGTCTGGGGGAGTGAGAGGAGGACAGATGCCTCATTGCTAGACTGAATTACTTAAATTAATTTATCACAAAAAGAAAAAGAACGTTGTGTCATTGTGAAATTACCTAAGATCAAAGGAAGAGTTAAAATAGTTTCTATATATTCTCAAATACATAACAAATACATATTCTTTAGCAAGAAACTTTTCTGGAGAAGATACTCTCAGTGCCAATCAGCTGCAACATGAAAAGCATCCTTCATTACAAAAGTAAAAGACGAAAACATATACAGATCTTCCTAGCATTCACTCTTGTGTTTCTGCTTTTATAGTTTTGGTTTTTTTTTCCAAGTCTCTCTCAATAAAATTGCGGCAATTATGGAATTTTTTTTTTGCTTGAACAATAACACGGATCCAACTCTTTAAAAATTTCTTATTTACACAGAACAA
Organism: Antrostomus carolinensis; assembly: GCF_000700745.2. Classification (NCBI taxonomy): domain Eukaryota; kingdom Metazoa; phylum Chordata; class Aves; order Caprimulgiformes; family Caprimulgidae; genus Antrostomus; species Antrostomus carolinensis. The sequence goes on from NW_010335145.1 coordinate 38,585, forward strand.
TCACTGGGAAAACCATGAAAGAAAGCATTAGCATTGTACTTTGTCGGAAGGGCAAAGTGATTGGTGCACAGCAGCCAGTCGTCCAGGAGCAGAACTGAGATCCAACTTAGCAGATCAAAAGTATGAAAGCCATGGGATATTACGAGCACAAATTAGTGATGTAGTATCCCAGTGACAACTTCCCCTTTGCTCAGGATAGTCAAAGGAATAAAGCAAAATATCTCTGGAGGCAGAAGGACTTGCATTAGTATGAATATTGCTCTGTAAAAAAGGCTGCAGAAATAAATCATATCCTCCATGGATATGATCATGTAAAGCCAGGTTGGAAACATCTGGATATTTCTGTTGCACATGTGCCATGGACATTTCCCTGTTGGTGTGATACTAATGTCTCCTTCTCTGTTCTTATCACAGAATCACAGAATCACAGAATGTTAGGGATTGGAAGGGACCTCAAAAGATCATCCAGTCCAATCCCCCTGCCGGAGCAGGAACCTAAACGAAATTACACAGGAAGGCGTCCAGGCGGTCTTGAATGTCTCCAGAGAAGGAGACTCCACACCCTCCCTGGGCAGCCTGTCCCAGTGCTCTGTTACCCTCACAGTAAAGAAGTTTCTTCTCAAGTTTAAGCGGAACCTCCTGTGTTCCAGCTTACACCCATTGCCCCTTGTCCTACCATTGGGTATCATTGAGAAGAGCCTGGCTCCATCTTCATGACATTCACCCTTAACATAGTTGTAAACATTGATTAGGTCTCCCCTCAGTCTCCTCTTCTCCAAGCTAAAGAGAGCCAGTTCTCTCAGCCTTTCCTCATCAGGGAGATGCTCCACTCCCTTCATCATCTTGGTGGCTCTGTGCTGGACTCTCTCAAGCAGTTCCCTGTCCTTCTTGAACTGTGGGGCCCAGAACTGGACACAATATTCCAGATGTGGCCTCACCAGGGCAGAGTAGAGGGGGAGGAGAACCTCTCTCGACCTACTAACCACACCCCTTCTAATACACCCCAGGATACCATTGGCCTTCCAGGCCACAAGGGCACAGTGCTGGCTCATGGTCATCCTGCTGTCCACCAGGACTCCCAGATCCCTTTCCCCTACAAGTCTTTTACTTTCTTCTCAAAACCGGACCATGTTGTAGAAGGGAACATGGCTTTTGGAGCAGTGCTCTGGTTACCGTTACTTTCTAAATCCCAGGACAAAACACATATGAAACAACTCCCTCCTGCAGCAGTGAGGCAGTAGGAGCACAGGTGGTTCCAGAGGTCACATGGCAGCTGAAGGAGAGAGTGAGAAAGAAGACTTGGGTGTTTTGGGGAGAAACCATCAGTCCCAAAGGAAGTGAAAGGTTCAGTACTGGGACCGGTGCTGTTTAA
>NW_010335146.1:0-44392 GCF_000700745.2 Antrostomus carolinensis
AATAGAGTGAACCTTGCCATCAAACTCTGTTGAGCCACATTTCTCTACAAATTGATATTTAAAATTACCTTCATCTGATATCTTTAACGGTGATTCTTTAAGTGACCTTCAGTCCTTCCACTTCCACCCGTGACATCTGGTTAAAAAAAAAGGAATATTCTCTGTGCAAAATCAGTACTCTTGCAGAAGCTCAGATAAACACCTTGCTTTCACCTTTGACATTTCATGGTCAGAGATCTGCTTCGAGGCTCTGAATTAAGTGAGCATAATACAGCACTTGGCAGCTTGACATAAAAAGCTGTCTTGACAGATACTTCCACCCTGTACGTGACAGCTCCTCTTTTGGTCAGTTCATACATTCACATTATAGTTATATCACACATTCCACTGAATTTCTGTGGAGCTACTCAATGAGAAAATCCAAAGACATCACAAAAAGTGTTTAATTCTCTGAGATTAGCTGGATTTGCTATAAATTACATAGCCCAGTCGTTTTTCTTTTGCTTCCATTTACACAATGATCTTGTGAGTTACAGAGCTCACAACCCTAGAAATCAATGGGTAATGTTTGGTTGTTTTGATGTTTGACATACTGAAAGATTTTGGTATGAAGAATATTAATAAATATTAAGAAATATTCTTAATATGTCCAGAATGATTATTATTTCAAGCAGAATTTTAAAATAATATAATTAAAGGAGACCTACTGTTCTGCAAATGGTCATCCTCTGGGTGCAGATCTTTTCTCACTGCTTGTTTCAGATGAACTTTGAAGTTCTTATCTTTGCAAAATGAGCTTTCCTATTTTACAGAACATATATGTTTACTGGAACAGAACTTTGTTCCACATGTATTTTAAAAACCCCCTTTTCTGTTTGTATTTACTACAAAAAGTCTACAGTTTTTCCATTGAATGACAGCTACAATACTTAAGGAGAAAAAGAAGCAGAAATTGATACCTTACCAGACTGAACATCTTTAAAAATTAAATTTCCTGTGGTTTTTAGTCATATGTTGTGATTTTTTGGGGAGACTTTCAAATCCCACACTCTGATAGCACTGTATCTCCCTCTCCCAGTGGCACAGTTTGACTCAAATTATCCTTGTGCTAAAATCTTTTGATGTGAACTGTGATAATTGAAGGGTTTTTTTTTTTTTGTGCTGTATTAATCTAGGAGGCTACAGATCAAAACTACCAGGGTGTGAGTTTGAGCTGACTTGGAAGAAATGAACCAGCTGCCAAAATTGCCATAGAGGCATTAGGAGTAGAGGCTTATGAATATGCCCCATCTGATATTTCTTCTCATGAGACAGCAACTGGTGTAGTTAGTCATGTTGATTCATGTCTAACCTCTTCAGTGTTCTTTTTTCTTATAATATTTTGTTTAGACTGACATGCTTATGGTACAGACCAGGCCTACAGCCTCTGAAAGGCACTTTGGTGGAGTTTCACAGAACTTCTGGCTTATTGGTGATGTAAGAAACCTCTGACATCCTCCCTAGAGTCCAGGTAGCACTTGGGGCCAAGGGATATTATTGTCATCTTGGCTTCAAAGTTGTTTTTTCCTATCTGGGAAACCAATAGCATCCAGCATCACAAAGTTAAAGGGAAGGAGAATCCATCTTCATTTCAGTGCTTACTGCACCCAACAATAAGCAACTGCCTGAAGATGCAGAGAGCCTTTGGACAAAGTTCTGGACATGCAAAGGTTGCAGTTTCAGTTAACCAGATTTTCCTACAGAAATACAGGAAGTGTGGCAAATAGCTGAATCTGTAACTAAGTTATTCCTTTTGGTTGTCTGAAAGTTTTAAAAATTAGGAAACTATAACTCTGGTCAAAATGCTAAGCACATTTTCCTGAATTTCATAGAAAACTGAAATGTTCAAATATATTTGGTTTTGAGCTTCCAAAGCAAGAGAAAAAAGCAAGCTCATTTGGAATAGGAACAAATTTGAATAAAAGAAATCAACTTAAAATTGAAAAATTAATATTTAATACTGAAAACCTGAACATCAATGCTCTGATTATTTTTTTCTTGGAGCAACTCGATAACAATCAACCTGAATTTTAATTTTTTCAGAGATGAAAGAGCTGTGATCAGTTTTTTCAGCCAGGTGCTCATCTTGTTTTACAAATTAAAGTTGATACTATGGTTTGGACCCTGCAGAGTCAACAAGGTCCTGCATACCCAAACATCAGCTGGAGTCACCAGAGTTCTGGATGAATACTAAGGCTCAAAGCTTAATAAATCCAAATTAGGTCATTATGGTATCATTGAAGTAAATCCCCATATATGATAGAATAAGTTATAATCACAAACATTTATAAATAATAGATAAATCCTCTCTGTGCTGGTAATAATGGAGCCCACAGAGATTCACTTTGGCCTTGATGAAAGAAGTTGAAATTCACATGAAGTTTTGTTGATGTAGGATACATCAGAGTTACTCTGTCATGAGAACACTGGGCTGACACTTTTGCAAATTATCCTACTGACAATTCTCCAGTGTATTTCCAGAATTCCCAGAGAGATTAAATATGATGTCATATGGCCTAGAATATCCTCCCTATCAATTTTCTCTAACCCTAGGACCTTTGTCCCAGAGTTCATGTGTTTTCTCATAGGACTGAGCTCACGTGTGTAGCTAGTGCAGTTCACCAGAGAGATTTAAACAAGTCCATTTCAAAAGACAAAACCTTACAAAGTGGTGATGTCTAATGTAGTAGTTTTAATCCATTTGGTAGGACAGCACTGCCTGCAGTTTGAGAAAGAAAGGAGAAAAATGGGGAGCTCTCAATTGAATGTTTTTTAGGCTTTCTGGAACTGGCCTTCCTGTGGATGAAAGATTTCATATTGTTAATGCTGCCCATTTTTGTGTCCTGGTCTACTCCTTGCCAATACAGAAAGTCTAATTCTCTATATTCTCTCTCTTGTACTGGCCTAATTCAATTTGTTCCCCAGGGAGAGTTCTTTTTCAAAACTGAAACTTAAAAGGATTCATCAAACTGCATCTGGGTCTGTGTTTCTTGACCAGCCCCAGAATCCTTTTCTCTCTCTCTATGGGAGCAACACAGTGATGGTTACAGATCCAAAAATGATGGTCTAAGCTGAGTTTGATTTCTGAATATCTGTTTGTCTAACTGTGTAATTATGTGTAAAAATGAATTAAGAACCATGCATTCCAGGCTGAATAGCAAGCAGTGGGTGAACTTTGCAAACAGCCTGTTTTAAAAGTGGGGAAAACCATTTGCCTGCATTTACACTCAGCTAAAGTATGGCTTGAGAATGATTTAATGTTCTAATAATAAGACAGTAGTTTGTACAAGAACTCTTCTCCCTTCTTTGACCTTTGGATTATTTCATATTGCTCTAATACGGTAACCATTTGAAGTCAGCTTTTCAGGTTCCTCCATTGTACATCTTCTGAATTAATCTCCAGTTTAGCGTGGTATTCAAAAGGTTAATGCAGGTTAATTCCAAAGGATTTAGCTGGAACAGAACAGTTAAACCATCTCTCCTCTTTCCTGTTGCCTTATCTGCACATATCCATTCTGGCTGGCTTATCTTTCATTACACAGCCATGAGCCAGCAAACTGCTATGATAACGTACTTGGGCTGGAAGGTGAAAGGATAGGTCTGGGGTGTCACTTCTGCAGCGTTTGGCTAGGGGGATGCCACCTATGATTTCAGATCTGAGACCATCTTACAAGGCAGATCACCTTGTAATATCCAACCTCCTTCAGATCTGGGACTTTAGGCAATAGATGGCAGTGTTGTATTAATAACTTTGGCAAGGGAAGGTGGCTTCAGGGTCCTGCTGATGGCACCCTGTGTCCCTGCCACAAGAGCAGTGCACCTCTTCCACTCTCAGTGCACAGACCCCCTGTGATCCCCACTCTGCCAGGGCTGGGAGGCTGCTTTGTGCCCCTTCCTGTGTTCACTACCCTCTTCAGTAGGATGCATCAAAGCAGAAACAGGCTCATCCTTCTCCTTTTTCCTTTTGGTCTGTCATTTGTTGTCTGATGATTAATAGCTCCATGTGAGGAATAGCGAAAGGGAAAAGTTACTTGTGTGTGCTGCTGTTATTGAATAGCAGACAGATTAAATGTTGCATGATGCTGAGTTTCCTAATGAGAGTATTTACTTGAATTTGTTTCCCTCTGTTGTGTGTGTATTTTTTTTATGCTAGCAGAGAGACTTCATTAATCAATAGGTTTTACGAGGGACTATGTATTTTAGCAGCAAATTGTCAGTTACAATTCTTTGCTACTTGATTTGTCCTCCAGCACTGTTTACTTCATTGTTCCCTATTAATCAAAGTAGCAGAGGTGAGGACAGCTAAGAAAACTTGTGCTGGATCTTTCTGTTCATTCATTTATTCTGTGATTTGTTAGTCTTCCCAGCCCTTGGAGCCTTCTTGCACTTACTCAAGTGGATCTACGTCATCATCCCTAGGGCTACAAGAAGAAAGTGCTGAATTTTAGTTTCTACTGAGCTGAGGTCTCAATTTTTTTTTGTTACAACAATGAAAGCCTCTATTTTGCAGTTTTGAGTGGTTCTGTACCAAGATGTCCCCTCAAAGGCAAGTCAGCCTTGTCTAATTTGGCAATGGAAGCAATAAGGCATGGATGTTGAATGTCTTGTCCAAGGTCACACAGCAGCTCTGTAGCAGTACAGGGACTAGGACACAGACTCCTCACCTCTCCATTTGGTTTCTTCTCATCTTCTTTCCTCATCTTCTTTCCTCACCAGACTGCAATAGAAAACCTGATTTTCAAGTGGAATTGAATCTTAAAAGCTGCAGGCAGAATGCTGGTTCAAGTCCTAGTGATAAATACAGCCATTGAGCAATACTGATCAACTAGATTTCCCAGTTGGAAAGACTACATTTCCCTGGTCAAAATTTCTGCCTTTATAAGAAAGTCTATGTGTAGATGTCAGTGGTTTCTTTGCATTCTTACTAGATGCTTCCTTCCTTTCACTTTCAAGTAGCAAGTGCTGTAAGTGAAGAAGCTTCACTAGTGAAATATGGAGAAAGTTCAGATTCTTGAAACAGAATAGTCACACCAAAACTTCTTAGACTTTAGGCTTTAAATATTTTTGGAAAGGTGATGAAATGCCAGGGTTCTTCATTCCAAAATAGAGCAGCTAAATATTTTGGAGTTAATCAAGAACTCGATAATTGTGTATTGGTGCTTTGGTACCATTGTTATTTCTCTCTTGACTGGCACTGGCCTCACTTCTTGAGAACAGAGGAAATATAACAGCTCTCTGTAACCATCCATTTGGAAATTGCTTTGATGTAGCTGGTGAAAAATGTTGTCTGGGTTCCTGCAATGTTGTTGCTCTCCAATCAGAAACAGATTGAACAAGGATGAAGGGCAGGGTGTGATAGGATGAGGGGTGATGGCTTGAAACTGGAAGAGGAGAGGAGGAGATGAGATCTGAGGAAGAAATTCTTTGCTGTGAGGGTGGTGAGACACTGGCCCAGGTTGCCCAGAGAAGCTGTGGCTGCTCTTCCCTCGAAGTGCTGAAGGCCAGGTTGGATGAGGCTTTGAGCAACCTGGTCTAGTGGAAGGTGTCCCTGCTGATGGCAGGGGGGTTGGAACTGGATGAGCTTTGGGGTCCCATGTTTCTATGGTAGAAGGATTGAAATGCATGGCCGTGGAGGGAGATTTAGGGTATCACTAGAAAATATTGTACTAAAGTTCCAATGAACAAGACTCTGGAAAGATTAGAGTGACTGAGAGAAACATACACCTGTGAATATGTGGGGGTTTACAAATTAGTGTTTTCATTCATGCTTTAGCCCCCTTTTTCTGCATCTGTGACCTCCAGTTTTGCATAGAAAATCATGCAAAGCAATCAGTACTTCATGGCTTTTTTCAATCTGTCATGAAGTAGGCAGCATAAAAATTTGTGATTGACCAGAGATTAACAAAAATTAAGACATCAGAAGTATCTAATACAATTCAGATCAAGATCATCTTGCAGGTAATCCCCAAGAAGAAAAAAATCTTTGAGTGTATTAATCATTGCACATTACTCAGCTCTAAATGCCAGCGTGAAAAGCTACCAATGGGCTTGGTAAAGGAAGGATTAGAAATGTCTGGAAAAGGGGGAAAAAAGAAGGGAAAGGAGAACACTGTGGAATCAGTTACTGCTTGTAAAAAAGCACCTCAAAAAAGAATAATCCAAATGTTATGTCTATGTGTAGGAGTTAAAATGGCTTTTGACAAGTGTGTTGGGAAGGAAAAGAAGAGGAAGGAAATTAAAAATATTCATAAAAGGGTTGAAATTAGCAAGGCTATTCTAATATCTGATCTACTGAGCTGCCTTTAAAAATGGTATTTAATGAGGCACCAAAGAAAATGGAAGAAGAAACCAGAACCTGAAATGAAATGTCTTTTATAGCTCTTTAGGAAAACTAAGAAATAGTGGGTTTTCTCTCATTGCTCTAAAAAGCCAGTCCTGCAGGGCAGGGGGTCTCTCTGAAACTGCTTTTGCCTTTCTTCATGGCCAGAGGGACCACTTAGAACTGGACTATAAAACCTACCCAAAATATCCTCTGCCACTGAAGTCAGCAGCACCATGGGAGCTGCACTGCTGGTTCAGATGACAGGTTCCAGTTTTTCTCTGTTTCAGCAGTGATCAGTAATGGATGCATCAGAGAAGACATGGGATACTTGTTTGAGCACTGAGCACTGTAGTGCATGCATACTGCAAAGTCCTTGTCTCATCCAGGGCTGGCTGAAGATAGGCTTATGTCCTGAGGAGTGCAGCTTGAAATTTATAACAACTGGTAGCACTAAGGATATTAATCCAGTTTTATCCCACTAAGTTCTTTGAAATGTAACGTTAAACATGCCCTGATTCTCCATACCTGCAGTGGGGCTATTCATTAAAAAATAAACAAATATATATGTTGGTAGGTTGGGCCTGAGGTCTTTGATCAGAGCTTTGGAAAACCATTCTGCCATAGCTGAGTTAGAGGCTAAGGGGAAATGGGTTTAAACTGAAAGAGGGGAGGTTTAGATTAGATATTAGGAAGGAGTTCTTCACTGTGAGGGTGGTCAGACACTGGAACAGGTTACCCAAGGAAGCTGTGGCTGCTCCTCCCTGGAAGTGTTGAAGGCCAGGCTGGATGAGGCTTTGAGCAACCTGGTCTAGTGGAAGGTGTCCCTGCTGATGGCAGGGGGGTTGGAACTAGATGATCTTTAAGGTCCCTTCTAATCCAAACCATTCTATGAATAATAAAATGGATATAAAGTTGCAGAGTAACACAGCAGCCAGGGAGAAAAATGGGATTTTGCACAGTATATGTTCTGGCAGGACCTGGCAACCTGAGCATGACTGCAACAGTACATTAAATTTCTTAGTAATGTTCTAGAAGTTTTCTGTGTTATCTTGTTATCAGGAACTACCTCAGTTTCCCTGCGTCTGAAGTAAATAGCCACCAGTTCAATTAGTGAATTCCTTTTTGTGAAGAGGTCTGATAAATGGGAAGTGCTTCATATTGGCAGTAAAAGCTACAGGATAATCATCTAGGAGACTTTACTGAAGGTCACATTGATTTAGTCATTTACTGCCAAATTGGACAAAGTAGTGGAGGTTCTTTTGTCAGCAACAGTCCTGCACTGGGATGAAATTCAGCTGCATGTGGAGGAAGAGAACAAAATTTAAGCAAAAAAATCTTGTTTGGAGATGCAAAAGGGAATCTAGGTGAGGCATGGGGATTGTGTGACATTTTAAGTGTGAAATTCAGAAAGACTGTAGGGAGACAGAGCCAACAACTAACCTAGAATTACCAAACTTTCCTTCTTCATTTCCATTAATTGATTATGGTAACATTAGAGCATGTAGTGATTGGACAATAGTTACTGCAGGAAGAATAAAGAAACTTGAAATCACTATCAGACAGGAAATAAAATTTTACATTCATCTTACATTTTTGTAAAAATTTTGATAAATTTTACATCTTAAATTCTTTTTACATTCATCTCATCAATCAGTTGATGTCTCCACTAAATAAAAGCCTCTTCCTCTTTTGTGTCTAAAAATCTAGTCTTACATTCCACCTTTCTGTCTTTGTTTTACATTTGATTCAACAAATCTGAAGGAAAACTGGATGGTACCAACTGTTAGTAGGTAATAAACAGCAGCAACTACTGACAGCCAAAAAGTGAAACCCAGCTATTCTGGTGAAGCACGAAATAATAACTATCAAAATCTCTTTACTCTAACGTTGGATCAGAGCCTCAGGTTTTCTTGTTGTAGGCATATAGAGCACTAACAATAGACTTTGTATACCCTGCAGGTTTCTTACTACTTTGCAAAGCATCCAGCTAACTTGCCACCTCCTGTTCTCACCATGGAGGTCCTTCAGAGGTACACACTGCTCCCTACCCCTCTCCCAGTATAAAGAAACACTGCTAATGGGAAATACCCGTCTTCAGGACAAACTGTACCGCAGTGTTCCAGACAGGTCACTGCGTTTGGGTTCCTGTCTGTTAAAACACAACTAGTGAGTGCCCGTTTCTGCAAATGGCAGGTTCTGTAGGTGTGAGGATGTGGAATAAAAAACAAGGATACATCAGTTAAATAGCTAAATCCATGAGGTTGACTTTTTCCTTGGTTAATGCTTTTGAGGTCTGTGCCAGTTCTTGACACTTATTGACCCTTGGAAGAGAAAGGTAGCCCGATTCTCTCACAACAAAAATGCATACATGCAGAGATAAAGTGTGATGGATGGTAGCACAACAAGCACTACTGAGCAGGAAAGAAACCTTTACATTCATCTTACAGTGCAATCAGTTGATGTCTCCACTAAAAAAAGCCCTTTCCTATTGTGTGTCTAGAAATCCAGTCTTACATTCCACCTTTCTGTCTTTGTTTAACATTTGATTCAACAAATCTAAAGGAAAGTAATTTTTATCTGTGCCAGAGATGTGGATCTTAACCTTAAGGTAAGACAAAACATAGAATCATAGAATGGTTTGGATTGGAAGGGACCCCAAAGATCATCCAGTCCCAACCCCCCTGCCATCAGCAGGGACACCTTCCACTAGACCAGGTTGCTCAAAGCCTCATCCAACCTGGCCTTCAACACTTCCAGGGAGGGGGCATCCACAACTTCCTTGGGCAACCTGTTCCAGTGTCTGACCACCCTCACAGTGAAGAACTCCTTCCTAATATCTAATCTAAACCTCCCCTCTTCCAGTTTAAACCCATTTCCCCTTGTTTTGTCATTAACTGCCCTTGAACACATGAAGTGTTCTGGGCTCAGTCCTTCCTGCATAGCCTGGAAATGTCTTCCATAATGGAAGATGCCTTCATGGCTTGAACAGAGTATTCTGCTGTGATTGCTCAGTTCCATTTCCTATCACATTCATTTACAAGTATGTAAGAGCTGGGGACCATATTCCAGGCAGAAAAACCAAACCTGCTGTGTCCATGGCATTCAGTAAGTCAGTCCATGGCCTCATTCCTCACACATCAATTTCCAATTCTGTGCTTTTTAGGTTTGAATGTCTGAGTAGATACAAAGTAAAGGACAAGAAAGGTGTCAGATCTCTTTGAGGGTTTACAAATCTTCTGGTTGTTCTTATGAACTTCACTAGTTTACAAAACTGACAGGAAGGTGTTGTGATGTGAGAGGGGGGAACAGGTGTGCTCATGGAACTATGATTCAGGTTTGCAAGTGTAATTTCTGGCTTGATCCCAATTTTCATGGACAGATTGTCTGATTTGTGCTTCTACCTTACACCTGCTGAATGAGACATGCCTTTCCCAAAGTTGATTTGTTTCTAATCAGTACTGGGATATACTAAAGCAAGCTTTGTCACTGGTCTGTACACATTCTAGTACCTTGAAGTCCCAATGTGAGTGCTGAGTGAATCAAATCATAAGGCAGCTAGAAACTTCCAGATGATATTACTTATATAAAATAGGGGCAATTTTTAGCCTGACATAAGTAATTATAAGAACTGTATCAGAAAGGATTGCATGATAATATATTTTCCCACTAAGAATGAGGGGACTGTCTCTTTTAAAAACAATGCTAATTCTGCTGTAGATCCAGCATTTTGTTGAAGAACAGAGACAGAAGTTGAAATTATCACAAATTGCATTAAAGCAGTGAAAAAATCTCTGAAAATCACTAATTTTTAAAATACCTATACTTTTCCCCTCTTGAAAAAAATATCACTTTGAAAATGTTAGTGGTCAACAGACTCCTATTTGATTAATAAGTCTGATTATCTCTGGGTTTACAAATGGAGAAACAAAACCCTCGAGTTCCACTCAAATCACAGAGCAATGCTACTTATGCAAAGAAGAGCCCATCACTCTGCTGCTTGGCTGTGAAAAAGAATCAGTGGCATACAGATTCCTATGTGAGAAATCTGTGGTGTTTATTTTTCATACTGAAACTAGCCTAACTGTAATTTCTGACTGCTGGGTAAATCAGCTGTTGACAACAGTTCACATTTCCACTGCCCCTTTGGTTGGAGGGCTCACCTTTGAAAGCATTTTTGCCAACTAAAATGCCAAGAGAGACAAAAACTGAGCCTGAAGCACCCCAGAAGCATCTGCTTCCCCAGTGAGATCAGAGGATTCTGTGTCATAAGCTGAGCCAGTGGGGTTTTGATGGTTGAGTAATCCTTCTTAGCCTTGTATCCTGCAGGGAAAGGGGCTTGGATCAACATCTAACAGCTCACAGAAACCAAAAGGCTCAAAGGCAAAAGCTGGTCACTCAAATACTTCCCTTTTCTACAGTTCTGCCTTGGTCTTAGGACTTTACCATTAGAACAGAAATGGTGTATTAAGGCGTCTAAATCACATTCCCTGATGTTGGTCCTCTTTAAGTTGTACAGCAATTCTTGAAAGGGGAAAAATAATAAAAGATATAGTGATTTGAATGCACTGTAACCCAAGAGAATAAACCAAATACATGAATGGAGAGGAACAACAAGTGAAAATCTGAGCTAGTGTTACCGTATTCTACAGCTGAGATTCAAAATCTATAGATTTCCCCAGATGGAGTGCACAGTCCCCACGTGTCCCTGAGGAGCTATGCATTGGGGTTGTATGTGCTTCTTTTGCTCTCTTCCTCTCCCCGACTTTTCATCTTAATTCCATACATTGTTTTCCCTTTTGGCATTAGTAAGGATAGAAAACGTTCAGGGTCAGGAGCTCCTCGTGTTTATTAGTACTGCACTTCAGACTCCAGCATGGTCCTGAGAAGTGGTAAGAACAAGTAATGAACTTCCTGCTTGAATCTGGAGGCAGTTTAAGAGTTTCAGAAGTGAGATATAAATTTAGATTCTTTCATTTTCATCTCATTCCCCTAAAATGCTGGGGCAATTCTTCTTCAGGAAATGTATTACTGGTTATTACTACTCTAGTACAACAAAACAATGCCATGAAGGAACTCTGCCTTCAGGGCTTGCTTGCAGCCTTTTGACCTTTTTGAAAGAACATATTCATGCTTTGCTCTAAAAAATACAGTTTATCAACAGTGTAGCTATTAAACTTATACTTGGTTAAAGACTTAACCAGTAAAACTTCTACATTAAAAATTGTATTGTTAACTGATGCCTGCCTCATTTTCATTTAAAAACAAAACATCCAACAACTCCAGAACCTGTTGTTTATTGCCTGAACTAATTTAGATTTACAGCAGGTTTTGAAGGAAAATTAGTTTTGGCTATTTGCTAACTTTTCAGCTGCAGAATACAAAAGACTTTGAGAATACATAAGAAGAAATAGTTTCAGATCAACTCTTCTTAAATAAAAGGAAACAGCTCCGTATCAAGTCTACTTATGAAAGGTTGCCTTCCCATTCCAAATATCTACTTGCCTGCCCATTCCAAATATCTACTTGTATCTACTTGCTTGTTTTTTTAAAAAACATTTATACTAACATGGCTAATTATTATTGGAAATTAGCAGTCATAAGCCAGACTTCTATTCATTCTAAAATGAAGAGAATTTTAAAGAATTGCTGAAAACAGCGAAACAAACATCCTAACTTCTAACCTAGTGTAACAAACAGGACTATGGTAAATCTAGAAGTATCTGAAAGTGCCTCAGTATGCTAGAAATGCAAGAGGACACATCAATGAAGAGAGAACGGTAAAAGCCAAATGGTTTGGAAAATGCTCAGTGTGTTTTTCTTAGTGTTAAAAGAGGTAAGAGCAATTCTGTGTGGTGTGTTCAGGTATGTAGGACTTCTAATCACGTGTTAAGAATTTAGATTGCATCACAGAAATGCTTAACTCTCTTCTGCACTAAAACACAGTGCAGCCCTGACTAGTTTTTCTGACTGTGAAGAAAACTTTGAGAACAGAATCCAAGCGCAGCTGAAACCCAAATCCATGTGCTGTGAAGTTTTTTGTCTCAGATATGTTAAAAAGTAGCTCCGGGTGATACTGCTCTGTGTTTGTCCTTGGAGCATCAGCTTTGGCTGTGTTCTTACAGGGCTCTTCCAAACACAGGAGGAGAATGCTGCACTGGCCAGCCAATAAAGGCATGTGGTGCAAGAGACAGATTGAAAACCTCAGAGAAACAGTCACTTATATGGTGAATCCAAAGAAAAATGTGGAGATTGGAAATATTTGGGGGGAAAAAAACTCCATAAAATAAAGCAGAAAAATCTCTTCAAGTCACATTCCTGACATTTCCCTTATCCAAAACAAAATAGCTTGTGTATTTGTGTATTAAATAGTTTTAAAAATTCTTTTTGCAGCAAAATAATTGTTGAAAAGCTTTATTGTCAAATACCCATCAAAGCATTTCATCAATCTTAAAAATGAGTATTTCTACATTTTCTCCATTTATTTGAGCTGAAAATATGCACAGAAGTTAACCTGAATTTTGCAGTTTCTAGGGGATTTGGATTTCATTTTACTGCTTGTGCAAAAACATTGTCAAACCTTAGTCTTTAGCTTTGTATACTGAAGAGTAGTTGCAGCCTGTCCTCTGCCAGCAAAGCCTGATGTAATGTCTCATATCAAAGCAAAGGAATGCCAAAAATGGCTGAATTTACAGCTTGCAACTTTCTAAGAGTAAACAAAGTCTTTTTACTGAGAAGCAGAACAAATCATAATGAGGAATAATAAAAATGAGCAGTGATTTTCTTTATTCGTAAGATGTGACTGAATTGTGCCTTTCTGAGGAAAATGAGGTAGATTGTATTAGAGTTTTCTTAGCACTGTCCCCCCAGTTTGATATGTTTAAGTATAATATATCTCTAATTACCTGTAGAGGTTGCCCATCACTGACAATCAACCAGTGCAATATTGTTGGCGGATTTTTTTCATGTTGAAAATTCATCAATATTTCAACGAAATCTAGTAGGGGAAAAAACTATCAGGGAAATTTTTGCAAATGCATTCTCCTTTTTTGTACACCCAGCTCTACTAAATAAATGGTGTGAAACCCCATCCCCTAAACCTCAGCCCTTCTCCTCATAATCATGAGGTCATATTTCTTCCTGAATTTCAGGTCTTTCTTAAACCTCATAAAAGTGAGGATCTTAAATGCAGGTGAGATCAATCTTCTATCAGAACTTGTAGAAAATGTTGGTAAAAACACTGCTGTAATAGTGAAATTGGCAATTCTGCTAAGTTTCATTGGCAAGAATTAACTGAAATAAAGCTTGAACACATGGAATATATCAACAACAGTGTAGTGTAGTTGGAAATGTGTTGAGGAAGGAATGTCCAGATGAAGTTAAACCCCCCACACTTCTGCACAGCCTTTGTAATTGCATTGCTCCTATTATCCTCCTGCATGTGACTTATTCATTTCCATTAAACCAGGCATTAAAATTTCTCATTTAATAGCAGAAACATATCTTGAATTTCAAATACCAATACCTTGAAGCTCATTAGCAGGTGAACTTTGTTAGATAAATTTACAACTGCACAGAAAGTTTGTAGATGAGAATTACCTAACTGCATTTGTTTGCACATTCTACAAGGAACTAGATATTCATACTGAAATTGAAAAATGTGTCAATTAATAATAAGATCTGGTAGTTCACAGCTTCTTCAAATTTAGAAGTTTACAACATCCCATAAGGTGGATATATATATTATATGGGTATAATACCTATACCCATATATATAATATTATATAATTATAATACCTATACCCATATAGGTATTAATTTCCTCATTTTATAGAATAAGTGAACAAGGGAAAAAAATATATCAGCTATAAACATAACTTCTGATGAACTCAGCTCTCACATCGCTATCTTCTTTTTCTCCGCTTGACCTCACTTTTTGAGTGGCAAGCTGAGTTTGAGTGAAATAACTTATCACTCATGTCACAGATACTATGTGTGGGGCAGTAGCTGAAGTTCAGATCTCCTAGTGGTTCATTCCAAGAAAAAAATTAGGACCCTGTCATTTGCTGCAGTTGGTTGTTCTCTGTGTGTTTCTATAATAAAGAACACAGAGTTTTAACTAGGCAGGAGAAAGTAATGACTGAACATCTGATGAGGAAGATACAATCTGACCCTCATTAGTATCCCCAGAAACACACTTCTCTGCAGAAAATGTGTACCTCAATTAATAAAGCTCCTGATTAAGTGCTGTGAATAAAATGAAATATGCATACTATTTCTTTTTTAAGCTTCTTTGGGCAATCCCCAAGATTTCCTACCAACAGCCAGAGGAAGTCTACACTCTACAAGTTTTGCATGAAGAAGCTTTGATTTAAAATGTATATACAGCATTGTTTGTCTTTGTTCTGAAACAAAGTGTATTTGGGATGAAGGCTGAATCACAGCACCAAAGTGAGCAATTACTGTTGGTTTTACGCTGCCTTTTACAAATGGCATCACCTTTCCCCACTATGCCTGGAGAAAGCATCGCTCTCCTTTCATCGTGAAAAGGACAGGGGAAAATAAGTGGTGACTGGGATGCCAGAGAAATCTGTTCTAAATATATCATGTGGGAACAGTGAGTATTAGTCTGAAATGTGGGTGCGTATGTCTCTTTTCCTCTCAACGTTCTTTATCATCTACAGTTTTTCTACAAAATTAATGGAGAAGCTCCTACGAAGTATTTACAGCATCTTTCTTTTGTGGTGCTATTTTTTAACTGGGTAGTTAAATTGCTCCTTTAATTGCTCCACCTAATTAATGATTATGCAAAAAAATATTTCACAGACCAAGGACTAAGAAATAGCCTGGGTAGACTGACAAATAGAAAGTGAGTGGACCTACTCCTGATGTACGTTTCTACGTCAAGTTGAGCCAAGCACTGTACAAACCCCATAAGAAATTTTAAAATCAATACTTTCCAAGAGCTTAAATTTCCAGTAATAAAGATCTCTGTCTCAATGTCTTCTACAAAAAAGCTTAATGGTTTGACTAAGTTCAGTTCAGAGCTCTCCGGCAGTCAACTTTGATTTTTCCATTTCAAATTTGGCATCTTCAAGCACAAGATAGTCCTCCATCTATGACTAGCACAAGTGCAAGTTTACCCCAAATCGGCAATTTAGATGGCTTTTCTCCCTAGTTAGCATTTTGCTGGGGGGGGAGGAAGGGGCAAGGGGGGAATCAAACTGTTAATTAAATCAACATTCTTACAGATAGCTAGAACCTGGAATCAAACAACAGCCTTAAGTGTGACTACTTTGAAGTAGCTTAGTAAGTTGGTTAAAGGTTACAGGAATTTCCAGGGCACAGCTTTTTTTTTTTTTTCCTTTTTTTTAATGATGGGCTCAGTTTTGGGAATTGGCCAACAGGGAGGACTTGTTCTGCTCCTCCTTTTCATATACTGAGTGCCACTGCATTCTGTGATCAGTGGAGTGTGATGCTTGAATTAAATGTCACCTTGGCTGAGGCCGTATGTCTTGGACTAGACACTTAGAGGTATAACCATTCCATTCACTTGTACACTAAAAAAAAAGAAGAAACCTAGATAGATATAAATGACAGATTGATGTTAGAATGTGTGTGCTGATTATCCTGGGGTTTATTGTCAAATTCCTAACTTTACTCTTCTGGTGAGCTTACTTCTGAGAGGAGAGATGCTGGGCTCAGGTCCAACCTTTATTTTTTATACCAGTAAAGTCCATTTGTGGAATTTCAGCTGCCTAAATCTAGTGACACAATGATCTCTTTACACACTTCAATCCTTTAGTATTTATTTCTATTCAGACCATATTCTCAAGCACATCACTATTATTGGTTATCTTGAAACAGCCAGGCTTCCTTCCGTGCAGCACAGCACACACTGATTTGTCACCAGGTTAAGGGCTTTCTCTTCACTAGAATGCTTGAAGGAGCAAAGAGGTTAATTTATAACTTCTTGACAAAGCAAGCCCTGCATGTTTAAGCTCAAGATCTCTAGGGGATCCTGTCCCTTAGATTCAGAGATGTATCCTTCTTCCTTTGGGGAGGAGGGGGCTCAGATATGCTTATGCTGCTCTGCAGTATTTTCCTGTCCAAAGTTGCTTTCTGCATACTCTGGGAGGTAAGAAAAGGTGAAGTTCCTTGAAGCCTGAGGAGAAGTTGTTCGAACTTCCCACCCTCCAGGTCTTCAGGATGTGACAGACAGGTTCTGGGCAGCCCAGGTTTTCATGGCCTTTCAGTTGTGACTTCTGTGAGCAGGGACCTGAAAGCATCTTTAAATCATCCTGGAATCCAGGATGGATTATGGTCACGGAGATGAACAGCTCCCAAAGGAAGCCTTTGAGAACTCTCTACACCTTCTTTTTTTATCACCTTTAATAGGGTGAGATCTTATAGCAGCCTTCCAATACCTGAAGGGGACCTACAAGAAAGCTGGGGAAGGACTTTTCATAAGGGCAGTTAATGACAAAACAAGGGGAAATGGGTTTAAGCTGAAAGAGGGGAGGTTTAGATTAGATATTAGGGAGAAGTTCTTCACTGTGAGGGTGGTCAGACACTGGAACAGGTTGCCCAAGGAAGTTGTGGATATCCTCTCCCTGGAAGTGTTGAAGGTCAGGCTGGATGAGGCTTTGAGCAACCTGGTCTAGTGGAAGGTGTCCCTGCTGATGGCAGGGGGGTTGGAACTGCATGAGCTTTAAGGTCCCTTCCAACCCAAACCATTCTATGATTCTATGAAATGAGAAGATATGAATTTATCCTTGATTTGCAGGTATTCCTTGGATACTCCTTTGGCAAGTAAGACAATTTAAAATTGTGTTGATGACTACACTCAGTCGAAAGGCCAGATACTGCACTAACATGAGAATTAAAGCCTTTCACACCTCCTCACTGGAAATGTAGGGCTACTTCAATGACAGACTAGGGGTAATTTGCCCTTGTTTGCCTCAGTCATACCACTAAATTTGTATGGAACACATTTCCTGAAAATCCCTGTATTCACTGGGTCATTCACTTGTACCTTTCTTATTTTACTACACCATTTCACTGTGAGAGAGAGAATCATTTCCAAGTGATACGCTGGCACAGCTGCTCTATGTAACTGCAGAGCCTTAACCTCAGCCTGCACAAACTTGTCACCTGCAGTTGTGGTAAATGCCTGTGAGGAGCTGTCACCCCACAGCTCTGTTAAACTTTGTGGGCAACTGTGTACCAACACTTATTGACCACTGGGTCCTCGTTTGTGGAGACATTTAAACACAGAGGGCAGTATCTTATTCTGATGAGGAAAGATAGAGAGATCAGTGAGAAAGGGGTGGAGATATTTTTACCCATGCACAAAGGCTGACATACTGTCCATAAGTCTTACTGCCTTTCTTCATCATGATACCTGTCTACCAGCATCAATATTAACCCAGCCCTCATTTTAGATTCTTTAATATATCTCAGGTGTCAAAGGGATGCTCAAGTACAGTTACACAGCTTGAGGGATATATTTTACTGCTATTTTTTAAATTTTTGAGTCATTTTAGACAAATAAACCAGTGTTGTTTTAGTGATTTTTATTTTAACAGCCATAGGTGGTGATAGAAAGAAAGAGTGCTGATTTGAAAAAGTTTGGAAAGCTTTTAATCATCTTCCTTTGTGGGATCTAAATATTATTGCTAAAGAGGACTATGGAGTTGTATTGCTATTTCTGTAGCGACATTATATCAGTGTTAATCACAAAGAGTTATAGTTAATGGGGAAGAAGGCTCTGAATAGTGAACAACTTCAGCCTGTGCCTTGGACAGTATGATAGGGCTTATTGTCTTGGTTTCAGGTGGGATAGAGCTAATTTCCTTCTTAAAAAATGCCTGTGAGTTGAAATAAGAACTTTGTTCCCAGAACTGACCATTGGTAACGTGTAGTCTGTGCCCAAAACCCCAGGTTAAAATAACAGACTGGGGGAAAAAAAACCTGCTACTGTTCCTCTTTGACAGAAAACAATGAATTTATCTGTCATCAGCCATGAACACTGCAACAGAAACTGAACATAGAGTCTTAGAGTTGTGATTCATGTTTCCAGTCAGATAAAGAAAGAAACAAGCTTGCAAATAAAGGCCTGAAAATACTGGATTGTGTTATTTGGAGTCACCAGACTTCTTCTGAGGGAACTGCTAGAAAAAGAAATTTCAGTGTAACATCAAGGATTGTCCAAAATCAAAGTGTTTTTCCATTTAGAAATCAGGATCTTTCTGTGACTGATTATGTATGAATATATATATATATATATATATATGTGACTGGATATATGGATGGAAAGGAAAATATTCTGGCAACTGTTTGAAAACTTTTCTAACTCTACTTAATATATATTTTTTTTCCTTTATTCCTTTGGGGCACAGTTTAGTGCTCAAAGTTACTTCAACATTTTGAAGTGGATTCTTTAATGATTTGTCCTTTTTTCCCCATTTGTGTATATTAACAGTACCACTGCTGTTAACTGGTGCTAGGTGTGTGGAGTAAGATACTCCAGTGCTGCCCAGCATGTTACAAAGGTTATTGTTAAAAAGCCAACGTTGACCCACTGTAGTGGAATCTCAGATAATGTTACCATTTGATCAATGGTTGACATTTTAGTGACAACCATAAAACTCTAGCCCACTCTTTGAGAAATATATTGCTAACCTGTTCTGGGCAAAGTATATCTCATACATGATAGTAGTTGCCTTTAGATGACAAAGATTTTTTTCATCTAATTACTGTACAGACCTTTGAAAGTATTTCTGCTACCTGGAAGAGTGGTACTCGGTTACACCACTGCTCAGAACATCTGCAGTCCACCTAACTGTTACTAAAACAGATTTTTGGAAGGAAGAAAAACTTCATGCTTTTAAGGGTGTTTGAGGGTGTTGGTCAATAGCTGTCTGAACATGAGCCAGCAGAGTGCCCAGGTGGCCAAGAAGGCAAATAGCATCCTGGCTTGTGTCAGCACCAGTGGGGCCAGTAGGACCAGGGATGTTCTCTTCCCCCTGCACTGGGCACTGGTGAGGCTGCACCTTGAGTGCTGGGTTCAGTGTTGGGCCCCTCACTCCAAGGAGGACATGGAGGTGCTGGAGCGTGTCCAGAGAAGGGCAGCGGAGCTGGGGAAGGGTCTGGAGCACAAGTGTGATGAGTTCACAGCTGAGGGAACTGGGGGTGTTGAGCCTGGAGAAGAGGAGGCTGAGGGGAGACCTTCTGACTCTGTGCAAGTCCCTTGGAGGAGGGTGGAGAGAGGTGGGAGTGGGTCTGTTCAACCAAGGAACAAGTAATAAGATGAGAGGAAATGGCCTGAAGTTGCCCCAGGGGAGGTTTAGATTGGAAATTAGGAAAAATTTCTTCATGGAAGGGGTTGCCCAGGGCAGTGGTGGAGTCACCATCCCCAGAGGTATTCAGAAAACATGTAGATGTAGTGCTTATGGACATAGTTTAGTCATGGACTTGGCAGTATTAGATTAATGGTTGGACTTGATAATCTTAAAGGTTTTTTCCGGTGTAACCAATTCCATGATTCTATTCCGAGGAACGATAGCAGTTAAGGAAGTTTCCCGTTACTGAGCTTAGAACAAGATCTTCACAGTGAGCAAGTGGCCTCACAGCTATTTGGACTTGTGTAATTTATGCAACAGTGTTGGAAACACCTAGGGTTGGTATGTACTGGGGATGAGAGACCTGAGTGAAGGAACCATGCTTCAAATCCAACACAACAATTCTTTAATTCTTCTATTGCATTAACATTTGAAAGGGAACTCACTGGTTTTATGGACGTTAATAATTGTGGCATCTGCAACCAGAACACTTAAAACAGGGTGATAAAATCTTACGTATCAATGTGCATCTACAGGTAAAGAAGTAGAGTGGTTAGTCAGGTGAAGCCAAGTGACCTTGCATTAGAAGATAAGATAGTGACTGTTGCTATTGGCAATGACAGAATTTGACAGTTCAGTAACCTCATAAGGTACAAGAAATTATATGTTCCAAGAGTTTATTAAAGAACTTAGATGCTTTCATAATGTGTCAAGCTTAGTCACTGTTAGGTTCTAGTGACTAGGAAAATGAAACAAATCAAGGGTCTTTGTTATCCATTCAGATCTACCTGCCTAAGATTTAATTTCATTTGTATCATCCCTTTATCACAGCAAGAAAACAGAGATACAAGCAAGCAAAAAAGCCAACGAGAGTAGTGAAATAATTAAAGAGTCACTCTATAAGTATGTCAGGTCTGTGATTATGATACTCTTTCCAATTCAACCAGCAGTCTGAAATACAACTAGTATTTCCTGGAATAACGATTGCTTTTGGAATAAAAATCCAAGTCAAAATAGGAAAGGCTGAAGCATTACACAGTAGGAGAATTTTGGTGCTAAAGAGTGCCAGTGACCATTTTCCCTGTTTCCTATGGATGATTTTTCAGTTCTGGTAATTGAAATAATGATACTGTCTTTGTGTTCACCCAGTTAACAGACCCCACAAGAGACGGGAACTTAAATGGTCATCTGCCTTGTATTGTCAGGATGGATTGCAGTGTTCTTCAAGGCTCAACTATTTTCTAGGCTAGAAAACAGAATGCAAAACATTTGTGTCTTTTTAGAAATCAACACTGGCACCCGCTGAGGGACAGAACTAAAATAAAGATTTGAAATGTAACATGGGAGTCTCCCTCTCCTTCTGAAACTACCCTGTCTGATGAGATATGACACTGATGTGTCTTAATGTTGGCTGAGGAACAATTTCCAGTAACAATAATAGATTCATCTTGACAACATGTTATTCATTGTCAAAACCAAGCCCTTGGCTCTTATGTGGAGTGATCATTCTGCTGGTTTGGGAAATCAGCCCCAGAGAGAGTCAGTCAGGGTTAAAGTGGGTGTAAATATGTGTTAATTCTCCCCTTGCTTCAACAGACTGGAACAGTGAGTCTCAGGTGATGTGGAAAATCCCTGGGCACTAAATACAGAGAAAAACTGGACACAGTACTGCAGGTGCTGAATAGAAGGGAATAAACTTCCCTCAAACTGTTCTCTCAGGGAACTGCTTGAGAGAGTCCAGCGCAGAGCCACGAAGGTGGTTAAGGGATTGGAGCATCTCCCTGCTGAGGAAAGGCTGAGGGAGCTGGGGCTCTTTAGCTTGGAGAAGAGGAGACTGAGGGGTGACCTCATTAATGTTTATAAATATGTTAAGGGTGAATGTCAGGAGGATGGAGCCAGGCTCTTCTCAGTGATGCCCAATGGTAGGACAAGGGGCAGTGGGTGTGAGCTGGAACACAGGAGGTTCTACTTAAACTTGAGAAGAAACTTCTTTACAGTGAGGGTGACAGAGCCCTGGGACAGGCTGCCCAGGGAGGTTGTGGAGTCTCCTTCTCTGGAGACATTCAAGACCCGCCTGGATACCTTCCTGTGTAATTTTGTTTAGGTTCCTGCTCCAGCAGGGAGTTGGACTGGATGATCTTTTGAGGTCCCTTCCAATCCCCAGCATTCTGTGATTCTGTGAAACTACAGTCTTGCTAACACTGCTCAGTATGTGGCTGGCCTTCTTTGTCCAAGTCACTCCTGTCTCATGCTCAACTTGTTCTTCACGAGGACCCCCCTTGCCCATTTCTGCACAGCTACTTTCTGGTGGCGTGGCAGGTAATCTGTCTGGTTGCCTGGGGTTATTACATCTGAGGTACAGGATGCTGCAACTGCCTGTTCTGAACTTCATATGGCTCCTGTCAGCCCATGTCTCCAGTCTGTTGACTTCTCTGAATAGCAGCCATACGCTCCAGTGTATCAACAGCTGTCCACGTTTCATGGACTTGCTGAAGGTACATCCATCTCATCATCAAGATGAGTAAAAAAGATGACAAACACTATCAGCTCCAGTACTGACCCCTGAGGAATGCAATAGTAATGAGCTACCAGCTGGTAGGAGAAGTAGCTGATACAACAAGCAGAGAATCAATCCATAATTCCTCGCAAAACTTGCAAATTCTACCAGTAGAAATCTCTTGAAGTTCAACAAGGAGAAGTGCAAAATTCTGTATTCAGGGTAACCTCCTGCATCACTGTGGGCTGGGAACCAACTGCCTGAATAGCAGCTCTGCTGAAAAGAACCTCGGGCTGGTGGTGGATGTGGGGTTAAACATCAACGAACAGAGCAGTTGCCCTGTGAATGAAGGAAACCATATACTAGACTATAGGGGATTAGGGGACTATTAGGGACTATATGCCTCTAATATATGGAGACAGCAAGGCTGGCAGACCAGGGGAAAGTATTAGCCCCTTCCACTCAACACTGGTGATGCCACACCTGAAATAATGTGGCTAGTTTTGGCCCTCCCACTTCAGGGGGGATGTGGAGATCCTGGAGATGTTCTAGTGGAAAGCTGAGAAGATGACCAGGGGTCACATAACTTCTGAGGAAAGGTTGAAAAAACTGTGTTTATTTGGTCTGATTAAGAGAAAGCTGAGGGACAACTTTAAGTTCTACCTTTTTCATCTGAGGATCAGTGTTGTGATATCTCATTTTATGTGAAAATCTAGTGACTTAGGTCAATGACTCAGCACTACAAAGTATGGCAACTTCAAAAGTTCAGCTGTATACAAACATAGCAGGCTTTTTCCTACAGGCACCAAAGAGTCTATGATATTTACCACACAACAATCCAACAATTCTAGACGATCTTTTGAGGTCCCTTCCAATCCCCAACATTCTGTGATTCTGTGTAATTCCAGTTCTTTATTTAAATGAAAACAGAAATACAACATAACAATTGAATTTTGCGTGACACTTAAGATTTTCCAGTGACAGATACAGTGGGAAAATAGAAAGATAAAAAAAGATGGTTTTGCTAATAGTTACACAGCCAGGCACTATTGCCTGTCATTGGAAAGCAACAGCTTTACATGGTTTCAGTTTAAATAAAACAGCATGAGATGGAAGCATTTTTGCAAAATAAAGTAAAAATAAGATGCAGTTCTTCCTGTAATCCCTTGATATGCACTCACCCCCCGAAACTGTGAAATTACAAAATCTAATAACAATTTAGGTAAAGAACCTCAAGAGGGTGACTAGTCACCTCTCTTGCTGTGCTTGTGTCCTTCAGGTATTTGCTAGAGGTAGGTGATGAGTAACTAGAATACAAAACTAATAAACCCTGTGTTATTTACTCTGTATTGCAGTTCTTCTTTCCAGGGTATGTTTTCTTAGAAGATTGATTAGTCTATTGTGCAAGCTTGGAAAATGCAAAATGATTAGACACAGCATTTTTTAATCCCATTCCTTTTATCAGCAGTGGCATAGTCCTCTTGGTATTGCCTATACTAGTATGAAAGGTAAAATTCAACCACCAAAAGGTAAAATTCAACCAGCAGCATGGAAAAAAAAAATCTTGAAGGGCAATTTAACTGCATTATAATGAGGGCTGGGAAAAAAAATACAGCTTTCCACCTTCACAGTGACTCACCAAGCTTACAAAGAAAGTTCTACCTAAGGAAAAAATGCTGCTTAATGCACAGAATATTGCTGGGTAGATCAACTACAACTCCCATTGGGTCCCAGCCTGCTCAAACTGAAGAGAGTGGCAAAACTCTGATTAACTTCAGGTTATTTCAGCCTGAGCTCGCACAGATCCAAAAAACTGCTGATGCTGTAGCTGTGTGAGGGCTGTGTAGTGAGTGCCACTGGGAATATGCAGGAAACTGTGTATCTGAGATTGGAATTGCTCTGAAGTACCTACTTAACATCCTGGGGACTACCTTCTTAAATTTTGCCCAATTTGATTTTCACAGGTGCAGGAGTACTTTATCCTGACTTAACCTGGAGTTGTGTTTTCTCCTCCCACCTAGGGATCACCTAGTGGTACTGGGTTTTGAATCTGTGTCTTTTCTATGAAGTAGGAATGCTGCCTGGCTGTGTTTTTTGAAGGCAGCTAGCTAAACTGTATCTGGAATAACAAGGCAGACAAATACACTCCTATGTGGAAACCAGATCCAAATTCCCATCATTTGCCTTGGAAATCCTACCACCACTGGCAATTTAGGACTTTATTCAGCAGTTGGTAAACAGAGAGGTAACTAAAATTCTTTTCATCCTCTTAGTTTTTCCTCTTTGGGCTGACTGGGAAATTGATCTTTAAAGATGCCATAAAGACAATCTGCTTTCCAGACCTGTCACTCCTCTCAGGGCAGAACTTTGAACTAGTAAACTTCTTGCCATAGAATGAGCAATTATCTGTGCAAGCAGAGTCTAGAAGAAAACCATCAGGTGATACTTAAAATGCAACTACTGAATTAGTGGAATGTAACTTAGTTTCTGTTGGGTAAATATACTACTTGCATTTTTACTGATGTGTTTTCTACCTGCAATATAAATAGGGAGTAAATAAAAAATGGATCCTTTGCTCAATTCCTGGAAGACAAGAGTTACAGGAGTTGTGACCTGTGCTGTGCCTTAAAAATGATGACTGTTGCTCACCTCTAAGCATCCATTCCAAGCAGAAGAAACACTGTAGCTGGGTTAGGGAAAGCTTTCAAAAGGACTTAATGAAAGAGAGAAACTGGGCCTCTGTGCAATATCCAGCTTTTCAGAGCACTGCTCAAGTGTACACCAGGAGTGAAAGGGCACAGAGGACTCCTTCCTTCACAGATCTCTCAATGAGAGCTGGTTAAAAGGTGTCAGTGAAGGTTTATTAGATCTATTCTGCTCCATCATCTCTCAACACAGAGGGATGGATTTTTCTTGTGGACTTTCATACATACTCCTAGTAGTAAGTGCCACAGAGTGGCCTACATCCTGGAGTATTAATTTTCCTTTAAAAGCATGAAGATGTCTTATGGTAGAGAATAGGACACTCTGGCACACTCTAGTG
Organism: Antrostomus carolinensis; assembly: GCF_000700745.2. NCBI lineage: Eukaryota > Metazoa > Chordata > Aves > Caprimulgiformes > Caprimulgidae > Antrostomus > Antrostomus carolinensis. The sequence goes on from NW_010335146.1 coordinate 25,242, forward strand.
CTTCTCTCCAGCTCCATTCAGTTTAATAAGTCATTTTAACTTTCTCTTCTGATATTTAACTTTTCATAGGTACAGCGAGAACCTTGTAAGAACCCAGCTGCACTGAAGTGTACAGCATTCCTTTTCTTCATGAAAAAAAAACCTGAAACTTCCTTTCAGATAATAAAGACAATTTCTGACAGTAAAGCAAGCAAAATCCCTTGAAAATACAGTTTGGTAGGAATTTACATCTTGCTTGATGATTCATTCGAGACATGAAAGCTTTTTTATTATAAGCAAAAATGAATTTAAAAGACAAAACTACTGAAAAATAAACCCAAAAAGCTTTAGTCCATGTCTTCTTCTTCTTCTTGAGCTCTAGAAAATAAAATATTCTGAACACTCCTTTTATCAGGGCCTCTTAAATGGAATAATTTAAGGGAAAAACAAACAGCAATTGTATGATTGTAAAGAGAAATTAGCATTTTGCTCAAAAGGAATGGCAATTAGCAATGATGACATTGTGATTTATACTAATTGAGATTAAGTCAGACAAAATGGCAACATTAGTAATCATTTGAAGTACTGTATTACTCATTATACTGTGCTTTGTAAACATCTCTCTCGAAATTAAAAAGTAATTAGTAGCATTTTAGTCATTTAATTCACTATAATTAGGATTTTAGGGAAACTACAGCCCTGCTTTTGGAAGCCTTTAAGGTTTTGAATTGAGGGAATGTCTTTTTTTGTTTAAATCAGCTCTTAGTGGTGGCTCATTTTCTGTGGTCCACAGAGGCAACTGGTGTCATTGGAGGTAATAGGAAGATATTAATTAGCAAGGGCTTGGAACCGACGTGTGTGTCCGTCTTAATGAAGTGATGTGAACCAACTGGCTTAGAGAAAGGCAGGGATAAATCTAGATCTCAATTCAAAGTCAGTCTGGACAATGAATAAGCGAAGTTGTTACTTCCAAGGGGAACTGAGTATGTCTGATGTGAAAGAGGATGTTATCTGAGCAGAACATGGAACATGAAATTCTCCTTCTTACGTATCTGGTAAAAGGAGACATCCAGGTCATACATCCACCAAGTGCTTTAAACAAGCAAACATTTATCTCTGGGGGCAAGGTGTGTCTGCAGAACTAGCCTTCTCCATGATAAAAAGATACACTGGCAGAGTAAGTGGTGTATTTGCCACCTACTAGTTCCAGGAATGTGTGAAACCCATACCCTGATGTATCCCGTTAACCTTCCTAGAACTTCCTCTTGGTTTTGTTGCATTAACAGGTTGTGAAAAGAAAAAAATGTCCCTAGTTTATCTTTGATTTGTCCATGCTATCCATCTACTCGAATAGGTATCTGGAACAATTCTGAGCTTCCACCAAAATCTATGTCAGTGTCTCTGAAGCATTTTGATTCTACACATTCATAACTAAAGTTTCTTTGGATTCATCCCGCTGAGCTGCGAGCTCAAAAAGAGGCCTGAGGGAAAATTTTAGAGGATGTTGCAGGACAAAAGTCAGTACCACTCACATATTTATCCTGCCTTTTTTAGAATACTTCTCATTTGCTGTTAACAGAGAACATGTCAGGGACTATCTTGGAAAGATCCTTGAATCCTCTGATATCACCTCAGTGGCAAGTGAGATCCCAGTATTTTACACATAGATATCTGGATGGAAGCTGCCAAAATAGACTTAGATGCATTAGCTGGCACCAGTGCTGAACCATCTTCAGTCTCTTACTGGATGATGATAGCTCCAGCCCAAAACTGCTAGAAGACTCCTTTGGGCATCCCAGTCTGATGGCTGGTTGGTTTCTTCCAAGGATGTCTCTGATCAGGACATACTCTGTCACTTCAGGTATGTAAACTCGTGCTTAGCCACATTTTGGTAAACAAAAGGTTGATGAAGGTACGCTGTATACCAGATTTTATTCCCACTACACGCTGCCAACAGGCTCCTAAAGCTACATCCATACCGCCTGTTCTGGCTTTGTGTTTCTTCCTTCTCTTCTCTTACATCAGCCTTGAGAATGTCATGGTCTCTGTTAGCCATAAAAATCTGGAAGATAGGGGTGACCAGAGGGGGAAAATTAGGTTTTGTGAAAAAATTGTGGAAATTTAAAATCTGTTTAATTCTAATGCACAAAACCAACCTCATCTGTATACAAAAGAAAGTGGAAAAACCACAGAAAGACTAAACTACTGACAGCCCAGTGGCTGGAGCACGACAGGAATGCTGGTTAAGGAATTCAAAGCAGGACCTTGAAACCCAAGTGCTGCAGATCCAATTCAAACCTTTTGATTGAAGAAGACAAATGTTTTCTTTTTCTCTGTCTCTCCTGTTTCAATGGTGCTAAATAATTTAGCACTTACTGAGGCAAGAAGCTGCCTCACTACTGAGTCATACACATGGAAGTGGAGAAGAGTTGAGGATTTGCAAACTGGGTCTTTAACAGGTCCTGCTGTTGTGGCTGAATGCTTGAACAGCAAAGCAGTTGTTTCAGAGAGCTGGTCTTCTTTCTGTCCCACTAGAAATTGTGTAAGAAGCTCTAGATCAGTTACTTATGTTTCTAGCAATCTAAATACATCATCTGAGTCAAGACTGCAACCAGCTATACTGAAAAAATACATCTCAATGTATATTAAATTATATCAGGAAAAGAAAAACTAATTGTAGGATTGTACGGTGTGTCTTGCAGACTTAACCAGGTGTTTGCACTCTTATTCAGAAAGAAGGATCAGTCTAAAAGTGAAGATTTTGGATTGGTTATTAGAATTAATGACATTCGGTTCTTCCTTCATGGCAATGTTGGACAGATATCTCCAACTGCTATTTTCTTTATTCATTCTATACAAGCCCCTCAGCACAAGAAATGTCATATTTGTGGCATCAAGTTATTGTCACCTCTCAATACTGGAAAGGGGCCTATGAGAAAGATAGAGACACTTTGTAGCAGGACCTGTAGTGACAGGACGAGGGGTGATGGTCTTCAACTACAAGAGGGGAGATTCAGACTAGATAGGAGGAAGAAATTTTAAACTGATGATATCTAAGAAGAGATTTCAGAATGAGCAGCCAAACTGCAGGATTAGGTAGATTAAAAAACATTGCTTATGAATAAACAATAAAGGGATAAGAGCAGTGTAAAAAGGGATCACATCTAAAATGAGAATAGCACAAGGTCATGAAGACGGTGCTAGGGAGCCCCACAGATTAGACCCTTTTATTTCTACTCTGTCCCATAGCTAAAAATAAACTGAAGAAACAGCTAAGAAGGAGGAAAATTGGGCAAGGGTTGCATAGAGGAGGAATGGAGCCTGGGATACGGAACAAAGCCATTGAGAAGTGACCAAGGAGAATGAACCAAAGTCCTGTGAAAGGGTAGTGAAAAATAGATCAGTAGTAGTGACCCTTGCCATGACTTTTTGAAATTGAAGAGTAGAGAATGTGACAACAATCCACTTGGTAAGAGAGAAGGAATATGGATTCTTAGAATAAATGATTTTTCTGTGCTTGCCACTAATTCACCAAATATAAGAATCTGCCGTTAAAAATCCAGTTTATACATTTAGAAGTTATATCAAAATAGACACCCTCCAGCTTGACAGGCACTTTTTCTCCCTTCCAGTCTTACCCTGTTTTGCTGTTCCTTTTTTGCAACCCATGTGTGGAAAAAAAACCCAAAACAAAACCCCCAAAACCCAACCACAACAGTTTTTTGTAATTTTTGTTTTACGTATGTGAGAGGCATTTATCATGATGCTTTTTGGATATATTTTTAAGAAATTATAACACTTCACTAAGTAACTGTATATATATAAATGTGGCAAGTATACTTTACACCAGTGTCTCAAGTACCATTTTCATTTTAGAAATTAAAAAGAGAAAATAGTAATCACTGCAGTTCCATGATTGTGATTATTTTATAGTGGGACTGAATCTTCATTTGGAGCTGTCTTTAACACTCCTCTGGGGACAGACAGAACTAGATTTTCAGCTCCTTTATCTTCCCACAGTCATGGAATCATAGAATCATGGAATGATTTGGCTTGAAGGGACCTTTCAAGGCCACCTAGTCCAACCCCCTGCAGTGATCAGGGACATCTTCAACCAGATCAGGTTGCTCAGAGCCCCGTCCAACCTGACCTGGAATGTTTCCAGGGATGGGGCTTCTACCACCTCTCTGGGCAACCTGGGCCAGTGCTTCACCACCCTCAGTGTAAAAGATTTCTTCCTTACATCCACTCTATATTTTTTTAGATTACTTAATTAATTTCCCACCTTTTATTTCTTTAGATGCTTGGTTTTTACTTCTTCATCTTCTCCTTTGTGTTCATTTCCCATCCCATCACTTAATTCTACTAGGTGGAACACAAGCTTTACAATTTGAAATCAAGCTATCTCCTTCACCATGTTCAAGTAGCTTCGGAATTAGATAAAATGAATCAACCTATCCATTTTCTCAGTGTGAAAGAACCTTTAAAATTCATCCTGATTGTTCTGAAAGATTGCCTTTCCAAACAAGAGCTACAAACCCCGTAGAAGTCTGCTGCTTTTACGTGTAGTAAACAAATGACCACACCACACGATTGCAACCTGCTTTGGAAAGAAGATTCAGTCAGTAAAGGATGAAGTCTGTCTCTCTGTTAATGTGTGCCTTATCCATCTGTGAGAACGTGCCTGTCTTTACCTGGAGGGCTTTGTATAGAAACATAATGCCAGGAAGACAAAGGCTTTGTGATCCATCAGGGTCATTCCTCAGGATAGAGTAGTTGGTAGTTAGCATATTGATAGTGCGTTGGAATTAATGAAGGCTGCCATGCCATTTTAATTGACACCATTTGTTTCTGTAATCCCTAGTGATTCTACTGTCCAGATTCCTCTACTACTTCCTCAAGACTCCCTTAAAAAACTTCCTTTCTGCTGCACAGGTCATTTTTTTTTCTCCTTTTTCTTCTTCTACTAAAGATAATAATCATTGTCAACTTACTACCTAAATAATTCCTATAGAGGAGGATGGTCCCAGCTCATCTTTTTGGTGTTCTTTAAATCAAACTATCTGTTTCCTTCATTAAAGCAGTGCTCTTGTAATTCTCATTAGGCCAATTAACCAAGGGTTCAATTTACCTATGGTGCTTGTGGGTAAAAGTGCCAAATCCATTTAGCAGCTTCCAAATATGCACAAACATAGAGGGAACAAATAAATACACAGGTCAGTGAGGGTGGAGTACTGGGAACTCACCTGAGAAGCTGCAGGTCAGTGGTAAAACATGAGGGTGGGGGGGTGTGAATCTCTCTAACAAAATGCTATTTGTGTTAATTTAAAAAAGAACATTAATAGCTGGTATGTAATGAGAGTTGTGTGAGGGATGCTAATGTTCCCATTATGTTGCACTCCTTTTATGCCTAATTCCTTGTCCTTAAGGAAGGTTCATGATATTGCATCTGCCTTCCTTTACTTAAGAAGATCTGGATACAGTTCCTAAGTCAGGAACATTTCTAGGTCAGCTTTGCTTTTCTTCTGTCAAGGAACAGATTGTGCCACGTGTACACGAGTGGCATGTACATGGTTTGAAGTTTACAAGGCTCCCCAGGCAACAGTTATTAGAAAGAGACTGGGTGGTACTGTTTCCATGTTACTTTCTAAGGAATACTTCAAAAAAAGGCAACCCTACCTTGAAAAAGAGCTCTAAATATGACTTGAGAAAAATATATGTATGACAGGATTTGAGTCTCTAAGCAAAAATAAGGGAGCGGGCTGGATTTGAAAAATAATTCATCTCAAGTCCTAAATGACTATTGTAAGTTTGTAGTTATTTCTTTAGAAGAGCCAATTTTATGAGACTTCCATTGTACTAAATTTTTATTTTTGTTACCTGTGAAATTTATTGGTAGTTTACTGAACACAGGGTAATTACTCTGCAATTACAGCAATGTTAAAAATTGTAAACCAGACAATTAACCTCATGACTACAAGAGTGTGTAGTCAATACAAGCAGCAAAACATGTTAGTTCAGAATAATGACATTACCACGTACTGAGTATGAAACTCATGGGATAATGATAAAGAATTCATTTCTGTAGTTAACTTCCCTGTTATATGAATTAGCTGCAATTACTGGTATAAAAAAAGTATCAGTTATATAATTATATAGCAATTGAAGAAGAAATAATTTAAAAAATCATAAATTTAAGATTCAAGGACACACTCTTACAACTTGATTTACCTAGTAAAGCCAGTTAGTCTCCTTCTATAGGCAACAGAAAGAAAATCTCCTTCCTGAGAGCATTTTTAAGACTTATCCGTAATTTAGAAGTTTAGGGCTCTGTATTTCTGTCCTAAAATTTCAGAGCAGACAGATAGGTGGACACAACGTGTGCTATTTGCATCATAAGACCAGCAGCCCAGATGACCATGTGCTGACTGTTGGTTCAGTGCATGCACAGTAGATGTTTGATTTCCAAAAGGCAGGTGACTTAGTCAAAGCTCTGCCTTGGCTTAGCTGTCTGGCATGGAGGCATCTCAGGGAAATGACAAATTTTCTCCATGTCACAAAATTTCAAAGCAGAAAGAAAGGATGTGTTTGGAAATTCCAGATGGACAGTAGTACTAAAAGTCAGCTACTGTCCCCTAAATTATATTCTTCGGAAGATAAAGAATTTATTAATTCTATATTAATTCATTCTATTATTCCATGCAAAGAAGCAACAAAGAAAAGCCAAAAGAATTTCTCCCATGGCAGAGAAGTCAGATCTTGGAGCTTACAGTTGGATATGAGCCCTCTTGGAATGTGCCTGGGTTCATACCAGACCTAAGAACTAACACTACAAGTGTCAAGAGGTTCTTCAGGAAGTCTGTCCCACCCTTGCAGCTTAATGTTCTGTTATTATCAGTAAACTCTCTATGGTTCTTTGCTTAAAAAGTCTCTCTCCACTGTTTGAATAGAACTACAGATACCAATACAGCACAACTGCAGCTGCTCGTGTTTCTCTCCTGTTCCCAAGTCAAAATCTCATACATTAGGAAGTTGGGTTTGCTTTGTTAACCGTAATTAGAAAGGTAAACTACAAACAAGTAATCATATTTTGTCTCCCTAAGTTCCCTCTGCAGTTTTAATTTCTCATATTCCTAGTTTGAAGTATTCATGGTGTTACTATGTATGGTTGCACAGTTATAATCCTTCATTTAATTAACAGCTGCTTTCTAGTCATGAGTAATGAGTGAAGATTTATCTTGTATGATATAAGTACTAACATGTTATTTTAAAATAAAACACAATAACACCGAGTACTTTTAATCAGTAGAACTCAAACTGTTTTCCAAAAGAGCTGCCCTATTTTTCTCTTGAGGAAACTGAGCCACAGACTCGTGAAATTAATTCCCAAGATTTTCAAGAATGGCAATACCATCAAGTGGCAGAGCCAGGAAGAGAAGCCCTCTGTCTTGAGTGCGAGGGGGATGCTTTGTTTACCAGCCTTCATTATAAAGGTGTAATAGAAAAGACTCTGTTCAAAAGCAGGAGGAAGTATAGAAGTCCTTGACAAGAAAAAGTATTTAAGAAAAACAGAACTTTGCCAAATCCTGCATCGTCCTTCTCTTGACCGTAGTCAGCGATGGCAGTAACACGCAAAGACAGTCACTCATTTTACATTTAGTACTCTGTGCTTTTGACAGCAAAATTTATTTGAAAGAGGTCTAATCCCTTAATAATCTAGGAACCTGAAGCAAATGAATGTTTAATGTGGTCTCTTTCTAATCACAGTCAAGATCAGAGCAGGAAGAAGCTCTCCTGCTTTTCACAGACAAGAAACTCATCAATCTTAAAATGCATTTAAACTTTTTCTACTAATCCCTAGCAATCACAAAAAATCACAGATCACTGAAAACAACCTCTTTAAAAGATATTTAGTCTCTTCATTCTATGGACTTCCACCAGGCCTCGTTAAAATATGTAAATAATAAATAAAAGTAGTCCATTATACACTAATTGAATAACTGATAATGGCAGAAAGGCCATAAGGGCTAATTAGTGACGTGGATATGCAGGATTAAGCACAGACAGAATAAAAGAGAGGTAAATTTGAAAATATAACCAAAGGAGTCATGAGGTATTATACATTGTCCCCTGGAGATACAAGTGAACAGGAAAACAGATAGGAAATTGGACTTGGGAATTATGAGAGAGAAGGTAAAAGGAAAAGGCAGGCCACAAACTCTTGAGCTACATAGGTGATTAAAATAATATTGTGGGAATTATGTCAGAGGAAGCACAGGCCCAGAAACACACTGGTAAGAAATTACTGCATTGAAAGCCAAAGATTTAGGGGAGTAAATGCAAAGCAGAAACCTTGCCAGGAGGGATTCTGCGGAACAAGCCATTTCAGCTGAATGCAGAGTCAGAAACTAGATATGAAAATGGCTACATAAGACTCCAGGATAACTGTATTAATATTCTAAATTACATAACTTGGTTTTGGACGTACTAGAATTGTATTTTTGGTAAAATAGGGAAAATAAGCACTGCTTCCTGGAAGAACTGTAGAGAATGGGAAATAATTAAGTTAACCTCCAGAAGTAAAAAAATGTAGAAGTATTTGGAAATTTTACTTCCTCTGGGACACTTGGAGCAAATTACACAAGATAACTTACGATCCCTGAAGTTCTTTAATGAATAACTTAAAATCCTTGCTTTAGAAGGTATTTGAAAACTGATAGGCTAAGGAGTATGCCCCCAAAATCCAGGTCCTTGGAGAAATCCTGAAGTATTTTAGTTTTGGCAAGGTCCCTGTGTAGAAGGGTTGAAGCAAGCAGATTGGGACTTTCCTCTAGAACACCTGTATTCTAGATAAGCACTGCTTCACTTTATGGGACTTGTTCAGCTATGAAATATTCTTTTCATTACCTTGAAAAACACACATGAGCCCTTTGCACAAGTTGAAATGAACTTAAGTCTTCTGGAGTCTGCAACTGAAATCCCCATCTAGGGAAAGTTAAGTGAGTGTTTCTTCTATAGAAAGCTAAAGACCTGAAACTTAAGCATGGAACCTTCAAAAAGGAAGAAGACACTCAAAGACATGTGGTTAATTGTGAGACTGAGCTGTGGGGATGCTGGCGAAAAGGCACAAACCAGTGAGAAGAGAAGATGAAAGTTTGGGGGAAAATGGATGGTTGCTTTTGGAGGTAGGGTATTACAGGAAGGTTTGTGACACAGCACAGATGGCCTGGAGAAGAGGACATGTCTGAGAAAGAAGAGCTGAAGAAAAAGTTCCTGAGGTAGCAGTGGGTTAGAATAGCAATTGAGCCACTTCAAAATCAGAATAAGAAAGAAGGAGAAAGGTAAAGAAGGACAAAAAGGGCACAAGTATTAGATTCCCTCTGCTTGGCGTAGGCGGTGACTTCTCCTCCCGAAGCCATGTCCCACTGTGAGTGTGCAGTCTCTTTTCCCAGTCTCCTGTCACGGAATTGTTTCACTGGCAAAGGGAATGCCTCTTTCCAAACTTACCTGCCTTGGAGCTCAGCAGCTAGGAGGCAATACAGAATTCCTTACCTTGCCCTCGTGTGAAGCCACAGCAGTTCAGAGACTCTAATTGACTTTATTTGCTTTTCATGGCAGGACCTAAGGTAAACAGAGCATCAGGTGTTCCAGGATGTGCTGGGCTTCTTGCTTCTGTCCCTGTGTCATATTGATTAAAACCACAGGAGCAGCCTCTCAGCACAGCCCCTTCAGTCAACTACTCACCCTAGTAATGAGTTGAAATATATGAATTACTGGCCAAGAAAGTACCTGCCATGGATGGCAGATGAAGAGAAATGGCATTTAATAATTTTCAAATATATTTTCTCTCCCTTTCTCACTACCTTTTCTATTCTAAGCCATCGTGCTATGCAGCTGATGCTTATCTGATTAACTGGCACAAGCAAATTTCGTGCTTGCCTTTTATTTCTTTTAATTCTCAGAGCAAATAGAAATGGTTTTGAAGTAAATAAATCGTTGCTTTTATTCTTCAAAATAAGCTGATGCTTGCAGACACTTATTTACCTCTTCTCCTGTTTGCCTAGGGATAGAAAAGGCAACCTGGGACAATCCTCCGATGGACAAATCCTTAGAAGTCCAGTTGGAGGCAGAGGAAAAAGACTAATTTAAGAAGTCATTTCCATACTTTTATTACTGCACAATGATAAAAAAAGTGCAGATACTGAAAAAAAAGCTCCAAAACTGTTCCAAGTGCCACTGGAAAGACAATCAAACAGAAATAAGCAAATCATAGAAAAGAACACTCACATTTTTCATGAACAATTTTTTTTCTTAAAAAGATATGACCACTGGAAAACATCAACCTTGTAAACTTCTTTTGAGCACCAAATAACTTTCTTAAGTCTAAGATTGAGTTGTCTGGAAGCTGGTTTTTCCAGCCAGCTGGAAGGGACTACCTTCCCCCTCTCCCTAGAGTTCCACTTCTTGTTCACTTTTGCTGTGTCACCTTTGATTTATCACCTGCTAAAATGGGGGAACGCAGTTCCTGAGGCCAGAATCAATACGTGTTCCATGCTGAGCAGCAAGAGAGCAAAACTTTGAGGAACAAATGTCACCAAAAATGTTTGTGTTGGAGTAGTTTGCTTATTGTGAAGTATATTTTCATCTTTAAAATGGGTTTTTGCTAAATGCATTGAAAAACTGTAGTAAAAATTTGCATAAGATAGTAAACAATTTTTTTTTTAATCAGGGAGATGTTAAGGAACCTATAAAATAGGAGGAAAATATTGTGTGGGTGTTTAAAGAAACACTTTCAAGCATTCTATTTGTATCTGTAGCTAAGCTATGAGAACTGCAGATGCATTTTTTGATGAAAGCTTTACAGGCCTTACTGTGGTGAAAGTACAGCAAAAGTACAAAGTTCAAAATCCTTCTCCACTGGTTTTCCTCCCATGAGTTGCAGTACCGTGCTTTTTCTGGGCCAACACCTCCATGGACTCTCCATTAGCAGCAATAGTGAGACTCAGTGTCCCTACCTCTATTATCCATTCTACTCCAATTAAGTCTTCTCCTATCTTTGCATTTCACTAAAAATGGAAGCTGCTACATTATTTAATGTGGGGTTTTTTTTATTCAATGACATTTTGTCTGTGTAATGCCATTACAGAGCTCCTACATGTTTCCCTTGTCTTTCCCTCATCTATTGCATATACAATACACTCTGAAAACTTTTTGTAAGAACTATTCTCCTTGGATCATATCTGAGTCAAGCTGGAGAATGGTTTCAGTTTGTTTGTCAGATACATGGACTTTTTATCTATATTGCTTAACTTGCTTTTCCATCCAATTATTTCCATATGAAATGAACTAAAACCATTCCAGTTTTGTTCCCTTTCTTTTCCTCTTCTTCTGGGGGTTACCTCCGTTGTGTGTTTCCCAATCGGAATAATTTTAGAAGAGTGGTCCTTATCTTTTTGTAAGTAGCACTGGGCATACTAGAAGGTCTCATAAATTGATAAAAAGCAAATAGAAGTTCAATCTTCTTACACAGAGTATACAACCATATGTTTTAATTCCTTCTCCAGAGAGATAAGGAGAAACTAGGATTGATCTAAATGTCATTAGAGTCTCAGTGGATTTGTTCTCCAGGATGTATCCATGTATGTGTGCATATATACACACGTATGTATGTTTCCTGTAATTTCTACCCAGATGCAGTTTTTGAAGTGGAACAGAAATCCATATTCTAGTTTCTAAATCACAAGAGATTTCACAGACAAATTGATATCTAAACCCTGATGGAGATGGACCACTATGATGTACATGCACAGGAGGATCCAGTTTGAGCAAGAACTCAACGAGGAGCTCCAATAAGAGTTGTATTAGCTTTTCCATGGGATATCCTACAGTACTGGAGAGGCACAGAGAGACCTCAAGACATTCCAAGGTTAGAGGACAGACTGAAGCAGGGAGACAAATCAAGTTGCAAAACATCTTTTTAGTTCTGAAACTTTATTTCTTCTAGATTTAAATAAACTCCTTGAATAGAAAAGTATCTTAGTGGGCTGAGTATCATCCCTATCAGAAAACCTGCGAAGCCTGCACTCTCTAAAATGCACTGCATGGATGATCAAAATGAATCATGGGGCAGGGGGGAAAATTCTTTACATGCAGCAGAAAGCATGACTTAATTTCTAAAGCAGAACCTACAAAGTATCTTAACAAAATGAGCCATAAAAGGCTCATAGGCAATGAGGCAATATTGAATATAGGCAATTCAAAAGCTCCCTACTAAGCAACTTGAGAGTAAACACTTCTAATAAGCGAGATCTTTATTTTACAGACTAACCATCCTACAGCTCGATGTATTACATGAGTTATTCTCATCTGCTGATGTTCTCATGTTTCAAAGGCCATGCCACAGGATTACTTCTCAATCAGCTGGCTGTAGTATGTCTGTTGTAGATCAAAGGACAATTTTAAGGTCAACAATAAACTTAAGAGAGGCCATAAATCTAATCTTAAATGATAACCTGCTTTGTATGGCTAATGGTGAAACCATCCTTTAAAATTCTTGAAAATAAAATCAAGCTACCCAACCAGGAGCTGCTGCATTGATCTTTAGCCCGGGCAATTAGGAGAAAAAAAATCCAGTAAAAAACCTATTCAGTGAGAATTTGTCTCTCTTGAGCTGTTTCCCCAGGGCCAAAAAAGGCATTTCATCTAAATGAACACAAATAATGACACTGTGTGTCACAAAAACATAATTCAGAGCTCCTTTTATTAAATTTGAATTGGTCACTTATGACAGCTCTGATGATACTTTCTTAAGAAAATAGCTTCAAGATACTATCCTTGGTCAGGGAAAAGCTCCAATTCTACCTTTCCTTCCCCTTCTTAGCATCATGTTTTCTTTAGTGCATTTACTAAATATTGAGATGAGTATTAAATATGTTAATTCTTCTCAATGAAGAAAATTATGGATTATACAGATCATGTTTCTTGCTTTTTCACATGATGTTCAAAGACATGAAATAAAGCCTCTGGATAAAATTGATTTATTTCTGAAAACAATAATATATAATCCAAAATTAGTTTTAATTTCAGTCTGGATTAAATATGTTGCTGAAATCCAATGTGAGGTTACTAAAATCTTTGATCATCATTTTGACAGTAAGTGCTTATATAGTGGGAAAGGAGAAATTCAAGTCAGGCTGACTTTTTTTTAACATTGACACTCATATTTTTTTATCCAAAATGGAAAGAGGGATAAAAAATATTTAGATGCAATCTGGAGTTTGGATCAAAGTATGCTCTTCCAAAAAATCTAAAGACATATTTATAAGACTTACATGATATGATTCTATGATTTTTATAAGACTTAAAGAAGCAATGAAAAAACCCTAAAAATAACCTAATGCTAACACATACTGTAACAACATCATAATGACATAGAAAAATAATGTGAAATTTCAAAATGGTCATTTTAATCTTTATGTAGCACAAATGAAGGAACAATCAATATCAGCCTGGGCCGTAGCTAAATGAAACTGGTTTACATCCTTTAGGCTACATCTGGACTCTTCTTGTGATTTGCTTCAGGGAATAACTGCTGTTTCCTCCAGCTGCTTGATGTGGAGCAGTCTGCATCCTCTCCATTCATGGGTAGCCTCTTCTAAAACTGATCTGCTGCATCCACGCTGCATAGCACTGGGAGAATCGCTGGCTGAGAACGTCTTCTGGAAGCTACTGTGCCTGCTGAATGCAAACACCCTTCAGCATCCCCACCAACCATCTGTCTGCCCTCATGTGCCACATGCCTGCACCATCGAGCTTTGAAAAGAGCCATATGGAGCCAAACTCTGCTCAGAGGTCCTGGAGACAACAGGCTGCACCTCCAGCTGCCGTCGCTGCGTTCCCTGCGTGACGAGTATTACCATCTTGTCAGGTCTGCCACTTGTCAGCTTTGTCCTCCTAGAACCAAGGTCAGGCTTAGTTATAGGACATCAGTGATCCAGCTTTCTCTTGCAAAAATACCTTTGAAGCAGAAACAAAGGATGCAGCAGTTGGTTGCGTGTGGAGACAGACCATGTTGCACTGTGGCTCAAGGAGCCCAGACTTGGACACAGGGCGCCAAGCATGGTCTTCTCAATGGCTGAATGGAAGGACCATTTCCTTGGACCTCTTGGTTTTCTTTGCTGCCCGGGTGCACTGCTGGCTCACATTCAGTTTGCTGTCTACTGGGACACCTAGATCCTTTTCTTCAGAGCTGTTTCAGACAGTCCATCCCAGACTGAATAGCTCTGCAGGGTTATTTCTCCCCAGCAGCAGAATTTTGGATTTGATTCTGATGAACTTTGGGAAGTTCCTATCAGTCCATTTCTCCAGCTTGTCCAAGTCACTCTAAATAGCAGCTGCTCCCTCCAACTTGGTGTAACCTGCAGCTTGCTGAAACTACACTCCATCCAGGTAATGAATGAAGACAGTCCCAGTATTGATTGCTGAGGGTAGTCCAGTGAGGTTACAGGTCAGCAGGTGAGCTGGACTGCCAGTTCCTTCTTTGTTTCATGTCCTCCATAGATTAGCAAACAGCTGTTTGAATCTCTTCTGAATCATGCTGCTTTTACAAGTGATGTGTGAAAGCCTCTGTGTCCTGCTGTCCCCCAAGACACATCTGCTCTGTCCCTTGTTCCCTTACTCCTGGTTTAGCTGGTTTAAAGTCCTCCTCACTAGGTTAGTAAGCCAATCTGAAATCACAGATATGCCAGAACAAGGGAACTACAAGAGTGAAAGAAGGAAAATACGTGAGGTTTCTTGGGAGATGATGTGTAGTTGGTACTTTACTAAGGAACATGTGAGACCAGGGGGGCTTTTTTCCTGGTGTGTGTTGATTCTGAGATTGCAGGAGGGGGGTGGGGGGGAACAGTCTGTTTTATCACTCCATGCAATGGCATTTTGAGAGGTCATTTTTTTACTTCCCTGATAGCTGCCCTTATGAAATTATGATTGTTCTGTAGTTGGATCTGCCAGTTTAAGTTTTATACATCCAGTTCAGCAAAGGATTTTATTTTTAGGAAGAAGTATCTAGGCACTCACTGGTCTTACCTGTGCATGTTTGTTATTCAGTGTCTTACAGAGACAGGGACAGCTGCTCTTTTCGTGGGTTTTTGACATTGCATACTTTAATTTTGCTGGCAGAATTCCAATCTTCTGGGCTTAATTAGGTTCTTACCTCCAAAGATGCTTGCTTGAATCCTCAATCATCACCGTCTGAAAAACAAAGTGAAAGGACCATTGAAATGACCTGGCTTAGACTGGGGATTTGTCAGCAGCTGAAAGGGGCACCTCTTCTCTCAGGTCTTGGTCACTAACAGTGTCCAAGGCTAAAAACTTGTTTGTAACAACTATCTTGTTTTCATATACAGTATATTCCATTTGGGATACAACTTTGTCATCTATAACCTTATAAATTATGTTCTGCATTTCAGTCTCTCCACTTTTCAGAGTGGTTTCTGTGACATTGATGATCATACACTGTGAGTGTCAGTGCTGTTACAGGTTTTACTATATTCAGGGTATGTCTGTATGTATATTGACTTAGTATAACATCATTCCCTTAATTTGCAAAACCTCATGTAATCCCATCTCCATTTCAAAAGTTTGTTGATTCTAAATCAAAACTAAACCAAATACAGTTGGTTTATTTTTTAAAAGCTTGCTTGGATTAAAAAAATATATTTGTTTGGCATATGTTCTTGTCCTCAAACTATTGAAGTGTTATATTAGCAGTACAGTTCTTTATCCATTTTATTTATCTTACTCATAATTTTTTTTCTAATATATCCATTTTTCTAAATTATCTTTTTTTTTTTTTTTTTATTAATGGTGATGCTATTTGTCTTGGTAACACAAAATAACATCTCCAGATTGATCAGATAGAAAGGAAGAGGAACAAAGATGTTTTGAAAGGAGCACAGAAGTTTAACAGATTGGTGGAGAGGGGACCTGTACTGGTTTGGGCTGGAGTTATTTTACTTTGTAGTAGCTTGCATGGTGCTATATTTGGATTTGTGATGAAAACAGTGATAACACAGCAGTGTTTTAACTCTTGCTGAGCTTACACAGTGTCAAGGCCTTTTCTGCTTCTCACCCCACCCCACCAGTGAGGAGGCTGGGGGTGCACAAGGAGATGGGAGGGGACACAGCTGGGACAGCTGACCCCAGCTGACCAAAGGGATATTCCAGACCATATGACATCAGGCTCAGCAATAAAGACTGGGGGAGAGAAGGAGGAAGGGAGGGACATTTGGAGTCATGATATTTGTTTTCCCAAGTAACCATTACATGTTGATGGAACCTTGCTTTCTTGGAAACGGCTAAACATCTGCCTGCTGATGGGAAACAGTGAATGAATCCCTCATTTTCCTTTGCTTGCTCATGTAGCTTTTGCTTTATTTATATAAACTGTCCTTACCTCAACCCAGGAGTTTTCTCACTTTTACCCTTCCAATTCTCTCCCCCATCCCACTGTGGGGAGTGAGCGAGCGGCTGCATGGTGCTTGGCTACCTCCTGAGGTTAACTCACAACAGGAGTTGTTTTGAAAGCAGCACAGGCATTTAACACCTCAGAAAACTGTGGAATCAATACAAGACTGGATCTGAGCATACTAAAGCAAGCTCTTCCTAAAAAATGATCCATAGTGAAATACCTAATATTGACAGAAAAATGGTCATTTTTATGTTTCAAGGTTAATGAGCAATAAAATGAATGAGGCAGTTTAAATCTCCTGCAGACTGCAGATTATCAGCAGAATTTGAATTAAAAAAAAATCTATGTATTAAAGTATGTAATACATCTATTATGATTATGCAGGTTTTCTTCAAAACAGGAAAGTTATCAACATACTTGTTATGTTGTGAACTATTATTCTTACTGTGAATCATGAATGCTGTGATTAAGTCTCTTGCCAACACCTTGAAAAATAGGCAGGACTGTTTACAGCTTACCAATAGAGATCTTTTTCCCTTTCACTGCCTCTCTTCATCAGTTCAGTTAAACTGCAAGATTGGACTTAATGGATCTGTAGTTTAACAGTGTTTAAAGTATTATATAAGAATTTTGTTCCATTTTTTACCAGTGTCTCTGGCTAAAGATCCAGGTTATCTTCTTTGGAATTCCTGACAGGACTTTTTTTCTTTTATAAAATACTCCATAACAAGAAAATTTCAAAATGAAGTGTTCTTTGGAGACCTCCTAGTCTCCAAGCCTTCATTAAATTGCCATTTATACAATATGCTTCCTAACCACCAGGGTCACTTTGCTGTGCAGGTAGATCACAAAGGGAAAGCAGTAAATCTCAGTGAATATTTCACAACCCTCTCTGGCATTTCAAGTTCTAAATGGCATCTTCTCTTCACAGCCAATAAAATAAGAATCAGAAGGCGACTGCAGGATGGCCCAGATAAAATGAACCAACTACTGTCCTGTATTATTTCACACTGTGAGAAAAAACACGTATTCAACTGAAAGACAATATATGTTGTTACAGCACAATGCTGGGTAGCAACCAGAAGTTCTGTGGAGTTCTGGTGGCTAATGGGGCAAAATACTTGTAGGAACTAATTTCAAATATGATGAATTTCTTTATCATCTAAGAATTCAGAGAATTAGAATCCATTTTCTTTCTCTTTTTCTGAGAAACGCAGTCTTTAGCTGAATGTCCCCTCTCTTACTGTGAAAGACCTTCATTGAATCCAGTCTGGACAATCCCTTCAGTGCTTCCATTTAACTGGAAACAGGATTATATGATATTTCCAGCCAATTTTAGAAGCTTTCAACCCCCACTGATCCTGCTTCCTATTTTTTGTAGGAATATCATAAGTGATGTTGGAGTCTCAGAAGCTAGAGGGTTGGGGGTGGGTTTTTTTGGAAAAGTACTTGTGCTCCTTGTATTTTGGATTCTTAAAAATGTTACAGAGCACTGTGTCAACACAGCTCTGTGTTTCAGTGCAGAAACAGGAAAGCATAACTATTTCCCAGATAGTTGTATTCAGATTCTTTTCAAATACTGGCTAATTCTCCTGTCTTCTGTGAAACCTAGAGACATTTTACATTACATTTTGAAAAATAGGGAAACTAGGGTAGACTTTCTGGAAATGGTTCAGCAAGGGTAGAAAAGGAGTTACTGCCACATATATGTGGATGAATATATGAAAGATGCAAAAATCTTAACTTTATTACAAAAAAATGGTGAAGTCACAGATGAAGTCTTAAGTTGCTAGTGCTGAAAATACACCTGTTATTTATTCCAGGTCTGGTATTAGTTATTCCTTATTATGACCATTTATTAACTCCTGTCACTGAGTATTATCTTGCTAAAAGAAGGCTCCGGGGAGATCTTATAGCAACCTTCCAATACCTGAAGGGGGCCTACAAGAAAGCTGGGGAAGGACTTTTCATAAGGGCAGTTAATGACAAAACAAGGGGAAATGGGTTTAAGCTGAAAGAGGGCAGGTTTAGATTAGATATTAGGAAGAAGTTCTTCACTGTGAGGGTGGTCAGACACTGGAACAGGTTGCCCAAGGAAGTTGTAGATGCCCCCTCCCTGGAAGTGTTGAAGGCCAGGTTGGATGAGGCTTTGAGCAACCTGGTCTAGTGGAAGGTGTCCCTGCTGCTGGCAGGGGGGTTGGAAGTGGATGATCTTTAAGGTCCCTTCCAACCCAAACCAGTCTGGGATTCTATGAATTAGTAAGATCAGATGTTTAGCAAGTGAGAACTCAAGAAAGTAATTTAAAATTTGCTTTTTATTGTATAAATTTAGAAAAAAGATCAGTTGTTTAGCAAGTGAGAACTCAAGAAAGTAAAGAAATTTTAAATTTGCTTTTTATTGTATAAATTTAGAAAAATAAGTGATCAAGTAAGGCAGTCCCAAAATTACCTGCGTGTGTCTTGACAGTCTTAACAGAACTTTATTTTTAAGTTCACTGATATATGAACAGAAAAAATGTTAAGAGTTATTAAATATTCTACAGGGATCGTTTCTGTGTTGGCCCAGTTGCAAATTGTCTATCTCCCATCATAAACTTGTCTATTTAAAGAGACACATTAAATCTTCAAAGCATGTTAAATTTACAAGGTTCAATTAAAATTTGGTTTTCAATTATTTTTAATAGTAATGTTGTATTTGAGAGTT